>NW_018020804.1:159558-161684 GCF_002006095.1 Pseudomyrmex gracilis | reverse complement strand
TATATATATATATATATATTATATCTATATTGAAGATGTTTTGTTTTATCTTTTTGTTTAAATGACATCTTTGTCTGTGTGACATGTGTGTTTAATATTATAATTTGTTAATTCTTTATTTTTACTCTCGTTTTTTCTCATCGTTCTCTTTTTTTTTTTTTAGCTTTTCATAGTATATACGCCACGGAGATGAGAATTGTATATAGAGAGTGTGTTCCGAAGTATTCTCTGTTGATACCGATCGTTATGTAAAGATGGCGAGGTGAGAGGAAAAGGATTTTGTTATATACGGCCATGTTGAACGATCAGATTTAAGCGCGAATCCAGCAGATTCTTCTCCGTGTCACCCGGGTGCGAGATGTCATCGTGTGTTTTAGGAAATCACACGAAGGAAAGTCATTTGGGTTTCTGACCGACTGGTGAATTAAAAAGTACGTCGCCAATTCGCGGGAAAACCTAGAGAAGACTACTGTCCGAAAACAATGCGATCCGCGTCGAAGCAACTGCCGTCGCCATATTGATCGATCGCGTCCGTTTCAATGGGGACACGTCATTCTCCTCTCTCCTCGAGTTTCATTCGCACGAAAATGAGAGCCTCTCCGACTACGGTTGGGTTCGGGGAACGCGCTATCAGCGCTGTTGCATCATTCTATCTTTATTGCTCGTTAGATGTAAAACAAAGATGAAACGAATGACGCAATATAGCGCTGATAGCGTGCAAGTCCTCGAACGCAGTCTATATGTATTCTCATCTTCATGATGGGAACGCGGCCATTGTTGAATTCAATGAATGAATGAACGAAGAGTCGCGGTATCGACTTGGTGTAGTAAAAATTTTCCACACAAACAAAGTTTCGCCGTGTGTGATATTGTTTTTTTTTTTTTTTTTTTTTTTTTGTTCTTTCAATATGCAAAGAATAAAATACACAAATCGTAATTTTAATTATTAACGTGGCCGTCAATAACGAATCAATGGATTTCGACAGATTTGGTAAGATGGCACAGTGGAGCGTGGATCGCAGAGACATGGAAAATATGCGTATCACTAAGGACGGCGAGAACGCGATGAAGGTCGTTATAGAGGGCGAGGAGAGAATCGCGCGTCTGGGTTATGATTCGCCGCCTCCCGGTCATTATCCCGAATCGCTTCTTGCGCAAGGACCGAGAGGTTTCGAGTGCTGGGACGACGTGCGCGTTCGGTACGATTATTACAAGGCGCGTGGGTATCTTCGAGACCTGACGATCGATGATTACATCAAGTGGGAAGAATGGTGGTACAAGTATCAGGAGTGGCTTGAGGCCGAACGTTTCTATGAGCAATGGGCATCGTCAAATCGATCGTCCGGGAGCAGTCGAAAAAGGCGAGGGCGACGCAACAATTCTTCTCATTAAAACCACTTTCTATGTGAATCTACGATTTCTTTTTTTTTTCTTTTTTTTTTTTCTTTCTTTTTTTGACCCATCAACAAGATATCACACATGTGCGCGCACACGCGCACACGCACACACACACACATACAAACACACAAACACAGATATAATATATATGTAGGTATCTTATATATGTGCTTATATAGAGTATATATATATATTATACGTATGTACAATAAGTATTCTATATTCATTATGTAATAAAAAACGTGTGACTATGCTAAACAAAAAGTTAAAAAATATATTAAACTATTTCGGATATTCCGTGACGTATATATATACAGAGTGTCCCAGAAAAAACAAAACATCTTCAATATATATATAATATATATATAATATATATATATATATATATATATATAAATTGCCGTACAATTGCTCGTAGGCAGGTAGAAGGAGTAAAACTGAGTCGAAAAGTCCTGAACCATTTTTTTCTATTATTTATAATAAAGGAGTAATTATTGAGTAAATCAGGCCAATCAGCGCAGACCTTTAGCCAGACGCACGTCAGTGAGCCGCGCGCCTGGTGTGTGTGAGCGCTCACTAACGTGTGCTAAAGGTCTGCGCTGATTGGCCTGATTTACTCAATAATTACTCCTTTATTATAAATAATAGAAAAAAATGGTTCAGGACTTTTCGACTCAGTTTTACTCCTTCTACCTGCCTACGAGAGATTGTACGGCAATTTATATATA
>NW_018020804.1:143951-155263 GCF_002006095.1 Pseudomyrmex gracilis | reverse complement strand
TTTTTTTTTTTTTTTTTTTTATTATTATTTCGAACATGTGTGCTGTGTGCCTGGACACGGAGATACGTAAATTGAAACCCGCCGAATTGTACACCCTAGGAAACATATTGAACTTCTCCGATTCGTGGAAAAAAGTTATGGCTCTTGTGGTTAAACGCGAAAATGTTCCCAAATTTAATAACGATCATATCAGGTAGATGGAATTAGAAAATCTTTTGTTTCTTTTAGTTTCTAAATCTTGTTGTTTAAGTTTGCGATCCTAGAGATTTGTTGTTGCATCAACAAGAACTGTGATAGAAGAGACTTGAAAAAGAGTCGCGCTCCGCACGTCGATCTTAAAAAAAAAAAAATTTATTACAACATCGCGGTGTTATATTGTCTTCTCAATCAAAAGATTTGTCATCGTGAGTCACGCATGTAATGTGTGTTGCAACAATCGCTCGTGAGAGTGTGTGTCTTTATATCTACATATAAAGATAAATTAAAAAAATCAAATGTCATTTAGTGCAATTGAGATGTGTTTTTGCCAAAAAAAAAAAAAAACCAAGCATCTCATATCTGCGTGTGTGACTCGCGTGTTATTCGGAAACAATCAAAAATTGTGTGAATTCGCTTTAATTTATTTTCTCTGTATGTGTTCTCTGTAAATCTCGAAAGACGATGTATTGCGAAATAAAAATTCAATCAAATATTTGACGTAATAAAATTATAAAATCTTTAAACACAAGAGTTTAATTTTTTTTTAATGAATTCACGTGGTGTCTTTTTTTTGTGTTTTTGTAGTATGATAGAACAAACAGCGTGCAAAGACAAGCGCAACGCGGCTCAGATGTTTTTGGACGAGTGGAGCACAATGGGAAGAAAGAGACCAACGTTGAGAACGTTGTTGGATCTTCTGATGAAAGCAGAATTGTTCAGAGCTGCCGATTACGTAGCGTGCGACATATTAAAACGTAAAACTTTTTTGTTTTACATCAGTACACAAATGTATATGTTTTTTAAGAGTTGAAACAGACCGATACGAGCACATAATCATCACAAGTTGGTCGTGTATAAGTATTGGATTTGTTTAAATATCACAAACGTTTCGGTCCTTAGGATTGGACCTTCTTCAGTGTGAATGGCCACGTTCACCAGACTGAGCAGATCAGTGAACGCTATCAGTGATTCTTTAATATGATTGAATCTTGTCTTTAGATCTTCGCTGGATCTAAAGTGTAGAAACCAATCATATTGAAGAATCACTAAGCGCTCGCTGATCTGCTCAGTCTGCTGAACATGGGCAATGATACAATGTATCATTGTATCATTGTATCATTCACACTGAAGAAGGTCCAATCCTAAGAACCGAAACGTTTGTGATATTTAAAATAAATCCAATACTTTATACACAGACCAACTTGTGATTATTGCTCGTATCGGCCTGTTTCAACTTTGACAATTTCACGAGCGAACTATTGAGTATATGTTTTTTTTATTTCGGTTACGCATATATAAAAAAACTTGGCTCTGATTGCAGAAGAAAGACCGAAGAGGCCCGATTGCGGTCCAGCAGCTTCCGTTGATATAAGCGACACGGTTGTAGATCAGTTGTTGAAACAGCAACAGATACATCAGCTGAATGTATTCGGTGATTCTCTGATATTAGGCTCGGCGTCGGAATTCGTCTCGGAAGTTAACGGTCCTTGTGACAACGTGGCAAACGATGCGAATAAAATTGCAAATACAAATCTGTTGGACATAGGTAACGACGGTTCGTGCGAGAAACCCGCGGATATTTTGTTCGAAACCGTGTCGAACCTGAGAAACTGCAGTGTCGCTGATAAAACAGCGGATAACACGGACAAAGCGACAAACGAATGCGCGGAAAACACTTCCGTTTCAACTCGCAGTTCCGAGTCAGATAAAGTTAAAAGAGACGCGAATAAATTAGAGGAACCGAATATTCCGGATCGATATTACAAATACGAAGAAGTATCGTCTCAAGAATTGCCTGTGTTCATTAACAATCCCAAGCAATCTGTCGCAGCGTTTGATGAAGAAATGTGCTCCTCCGATATTCCTCTTTGTTTGAAGTTTTGAAAAAAAAAAGAAACGGTTCTCGTTCTAGAACCGTGTCGTAATTTTGATTCAACTTAAAACCAACTGGTCTCCGCTCTAACACTCGTTCAGCGAAAACACTGGCGATTAGAAATAAGAATGCGCCAATCTCGCGAGATTGATCGGCGAGAGAAACTTTTTATAAAACTGAGGCAACAAGAGTTGGTTGTAAATAAAACAATTGAGAGAAGTAACAAGGCCCAGATGCGCTGGATGTACACGCAAAAATATATTTTTGTTAACACGTTAAATTAAATTGTACAGCAATTGAAATTGAATATTAATTCGATTAATATTCGATGTATAAAAAAACAACAATCTTTTAGCCGGTGATTGAGCCGGACTTCTCGCACGCTCCGTTTTCTCAAATAGTTTAATACCGAGAGAGACTTTGTCACACAAATTTTATATAAATGTTTAAATAAAATGTACAATGTACATCTTTTATCAGGTACTGTTTTAAAGAAAATCGAATTTTCTACAAACATGATTCTCAAAAAAATTGAAAAATTAAATCAGATCTCTCTCTCTCTGAAATTTCATTCGCTGCCAATTGAAAAGTTGGTTGCGCAAGATTTCCTTCAAGCGCTCTTGAGAATCCCGGTCTCTCGTTTGTTCAATGACTTCTGTAGACAATCGCGTCAACGTATTACGCGTGACCGTGAAACAACGCGGTAACCAATCAGCATCTTGCTCTTTTATGGAAAAGCAGCATTTCGATTGGTTATCGAAACGTTCCGTCTGTACGAGACTTCAGCTTTTTCATGTGTTCCCGGCTTTATTGGGTGCGTTCAGACAACTCAACAGTTGCGCAACGGTTGAGAGATAATCAATTCTGATTGGATCATACTGTTGGAACCGCTTCTCAGATTTTGAAGAACAGTCCTATCATAAGTGATGATCTCTCAACCGTTGAGTTGTCTGAACGCACCCGATTTTTGGCGCCAATTTGATGAAATCCATCAGAGTGACGTCATTCGTCGCTCTGGACACGATTCAACTTGTTGCATCGGTTGCGAACATACGCTGTAAGATCCAAATGTAAAATATTAATTTATTATGGTGTTGTCAGAGTTAATCGGTGCTAAAAACAAAAAGTTAATTTGAGGCTGACGTGAAAGATCACGTAAGGAAAAAAATAATGAAGAAAAAATAATAAAGGATGTTTAAAGAAAAACAGCAATAGCTTCCAGTTGAAGAGGCTGAAGAAAGTTTTAAAAAGACAACACATCGCACAAACGCGAGAGGTTTGAATTGCAACAAATAAAAAGAAGAAGAAAAAAAACTTTCTGAATCAAATATGGACAGAAGAAAATTGTTGTCTAAGAAAAATTTATTGCCGGTCAGCCAGTCGTCGGAAAGAAGCGACACTGTCTTTGGCAACAAACAAACAAGAGACAGTATCCAAGAGAAGAGTCAATCATCGTTCGACGATGACAGATTGTCATCTATACGATCGTCGGTGTTAAAATCACTGAATCATTCGCCACTGAGTAGTATTTCTTCTATCAATAAAAATAAAAAACGAAGTTTTAACGAGGTTGACAATGATTTATCAGAAAATGATAATTTTTGTGTTAGCAGTAAGTTGTTGAAAACAACCAAGTCGTCGGTGACGAAAGAAGCGATTGATAAAATATCATCTAGCAGAATCTTCGATACGAGCCAGCGGGAGAATGTATGTTCGTTAGAAACTAGAATATCGGAAACAAAGAAGACAGAAAAATCATCGGTCGCATTAACCGGTGGTGGATGTCAGAATACAAATTTGGAGAAGCGAGATTTGGACGATCTCTCATGCGACGACGACGAGTCCGCGGTTGTTAAGAAGAAACAGAATAAAATTTTATCGAGCAGAAACTCGCAGCGTACCGGCAAAATTGGTAATGGTAATTATGATTCTCCCGAGAAATTACTTTCTTCCATTCGCAGATCATCACCCGTTAAGCCAACCGCTAAACATGATGTTTCTGAGAAGAGACAGAACGCAGAACTTAATTCATGCGTGGAATCAGACAAGTACGGATCGAAGAATACAAGAGAACATTCGAAACCTCGTCATGTATCGTCGGTTTTTGTGAATTTCCTGCAAAAAAGCGGAATTACATTGTCAACCGATGGTGTATACGTACTCAGTAAGTTTTTGTTTCTTTGTTTCACATATTCTGTTTAAATGGCATTTAATTTTTTTATCCAAAACGTTTTTGCACACAGATGTTTCCGCATCGATTGCCAAAAGGAAGATGAGAAAAATTTTTAATTCAAAGCAGTATCAGAAAAAGGACATTGTCGATTCCTTGGAACAGTATGTTCAGGACGAAGAGAATTTTCAAAATATGTTAAGCAACATGGAGTTGTCTACCGACAACAAGAGTTACAGCGTTCTGAACAATATGTCTCTTGCAAAAATACTGCTGGAAGTTACAGAAATCCAAACGGATGTGTATAACATCTTTGTGTCTAAACTTAATGAATCTGTTCTCCTGGCGTATGTATATAATATCTATTTGTGTCTCCGTTGCATGTTTTTAAAATTTATTGCAATATTGGAAACGTGCGATATAAAATGAACACAATAAAAATTCTGAATATAAAAACTATTTTATATAAATTTGTTCTAGTGATAGTCCAGAGAAAATTCCCTGGGCATTGCTACTGTTGCATCAGTTCCGATTTTTGGACACCATAGCCGATGTTGACGTATTAACTACAAACATAGAACAGCTACTGGAAACGTGTCCTTCGTGGTTTCAACGTGAAATTGTCCTATTCTTGCCTGACATATTGTCGGATACCCAACATCAACACATCGCCGAGATTCTAACGAACATGTTGGAAGAAAATTGCGAACTGACGGCTACAATTTTAGACTGCATCACCAGCTTCAATCTTAGCAAAGAATATTTGGAAGAATACAAACTTAAAATATTACATTTGTTAAAAACAAACATGAAAGTGGAATTTATACCGACCGTCATTAAGTAAATTTTGTTGTTTGTTTATTATTTTATGCGTGTCTTTGTCAGCGCTGCGCTTATTTAAGATCTCCTTGATTGTGTGTGATCGCAGGTTTTTGCTTAATGATTGCGCAAGTCCCGAAATTGTCAAGCAACTCGTGCTCGCGCTGCGAAATATGGAAACGCAACCACTGGCTGGAGACAGTATCGAGGACTGTTACAAAAATCAAGTACAAATAGTTAAAGCGTTAAAAATATGTATGTTATTGAACAAAGAGATAATGCATTCCGCGTTAAATGTGATAAAAGATATCAATAAGAATCCAAAGCCGTTGGATCTAATCGTTTTGCTTCTGATATTTGGCGGAACGGCGAAGCCAAAAATTGCCGAAACCTTGTTGAAGCAAAATGTGCAGTGTGGATTTTACAGAATAAGTTTGCTCCACACGCTTTACAATGATTACAAACAGGTTTGCACGCATCTTGTGTAAATGAGAAAAACAAAAAAAAAAAACAATATCTAAAACTTGAACGGAATATTATAAATTTTATCGAGTTATTCATTTTTTTTTCAGGTTGTTCAAGAATTGCAACCGTTAATATTGCAACTGGCAAGTAAATTATTAAAGTCCAAAGATTACGTGTTTATTAGTTTTGGCATAGAGTGGTTCCGCTTGCAGTTTGTCATTCAGAAAGACACGTTCGCGTACAAACAACGTGAGATCATAGAGAAGATCATTCTTCTCATGGGTAACAACGATCAAACCATGAAACACACGCTTACCGTGCTCTGTAAAATGGCAGAGGACACGGTAGAGAGAGATTGTTTGGTGACGCACTGCAATCATCTGAGAATTTTATTAGAAAAGATAGATTGCTTCGGACTTGAGGAAGTTGGGATTTTGAGCGACTTGTTGCACAAGCTGTGCTTGATCGACGATTCCGCTTCGGAATTATTAAGAGATGATTTATTTATATTGTTGCAAAAACAATTGTCCGCTGCCAAACCGATGTAAGACAGAAATTGGACAGAATTAAATACACTGTATTTTATTTTATTTTATTTTTTTTTGTTTTTTTGTACATATATGTAATGCGTTAAAATAAATTTTACACATTTCAGTACAAAATGCAAAGGTGTGATGGGTGCGGTAATGGCGATAAAACATTCAGCAGTGAAGACCGAAACTAGTGATAAGGCTTTGAAGTTATTTGGTATGTGCTTTTATTTTATTACACACACACACATGTGTTATTACAAATTGTAATATAAGCTGTAACTAAATAATACAGTTTATAAAAATAACGAATAACAAACGAAAACTATTTCGAAGTTTTTTTCTTCTGTATTTGGAATTAGTTTATTACACAACAAGAGAGATAGAGAAAGAAGTAAAATTTTAATAAATTTTCATATATATGCTTTAGTGTAAATATACGACAATTATTTGTAAGTTGCAATTGTTTACAGATAGAGTAATGAAAAGCGTGAAAAGTTGTTCAAAATCGCTACCTTTGTTTTATGATCAATTAGCGCAAATAATTGCCGAAACCGAATCTATAGATGCGAATTTTGTTCGAACAATAAGTAACCGTATCGAGGATGAATTTGTTAACACATATATGACGGATAAAATACAACAGAAGTAAGTGTGATACTTTAAATCGTTCTTTTATTTAAAATTCTATTAGGAAAAAATAAGAATTGTGTTATGAGAAATTTTCATATTAGTTTGCTACAGAGATTTGAGATATTTTAGCGAGTAGAAAATATGAACTTTTATTAAATATTATTTATAAATAGAGTCGTGTGTTTTGAAATAACAAAAAAGCATTATATAAAAATACTTGTATTACAGCGACGATTTGGTACCTAAATTTGGACTGAATAACGTTGAAAGTGAGCCGCAAAGTTGCGTTTTAAATTTTGGAAATAAACGAAGCGGTCCAATCGCACCGATATTGTTTCGACTTCTCAAGACATGTTACATGAGGCTTAGCAGCCGAGGAGAATTGGAGGCTATAGACGCTCTTTTGGGATGTGGAATGTTGATGCCCCAAAACTTTGATATACCAGACCATTCGGTACTGGATCTCGTTATATGCGGTATCAATTGGTAATTTATAAAAATTATTAATTTTAATTTTTATAAACTTTCTTTATTCACACGATGTGAAAACTTTATGTCGCAATAATTGTTTATGATATGATTGTAAATTTTTTCTATTATTTTATTCATCTTTTTCTTCTCGTCTCTTTTTCTCTCTCTCTCTCTCTCAAATTATAAATACATTACATAAAGAATATGTGTGTGTTTTACAGGTTTAGAGAAGTAATTACGGGTTTTGTCACACAAACAGATCTTTTGCTACAAAACCAAGTACTAAAACGTTTAGATAATTTAATATATTTGCAAGGTGAACTAAATACACTGTTACTTTTATGCGACACAAAATATCAACCGTCACCGTGTTACTTTCATTACTTTCCACTACCTCCGTTTGTAACAATCGAAAAGAAGATTAGTAAAAAAGGACAGAAGACAGGTAAAAAAAAGAAATCTAACGCAACTGCGGAGAACACGTCGTCGAGGGAGTTCGGTTCCACACTGTGTTCTAAGAATCCAGCGTATTTTAGAAAGTTTGACGCAAAGGTATGTCAAATTATTTTTATTTGAAAATAATATTTATAAAATGAGTAATATTTGCACTAGTTAGTTTTAAACACATTGATTGTTTAAACGTTGCGAAAATTTATACTTTATTTAATACAAATTTCTAGTCTAAAATCTGTTGGCCTGTAATTAGAAAAATATGTAGCAATTTTAAAATATAACACTCTACATAGAATTTGAAAAAAACAATTGTCGAATATACGGAATGTTCGGTCATATAACGTTATTGTACATGTAGATAGCCCATCTTCTGGATGTCAAGATAGAATCGTCGCAGCTTGGAACGCAAACAATATCAACAAAGCAAGCCTCTTTCGTCGTGAGGGAACTTCTGTCGATATTCGAAAGCGAAGCTTCCGAATCTTTTGTGAAAGATCTAATAAACTTGTTGCCAAAGATCTGTGCCAAATTGGACGACGTTGTCAATAAACTAAGAGAAAATAATACGTGCGATTTGAGAGAAGCCGCGAGATTGTTGCTGTGTCTTCTCGCAAAAATTTTCAATTGGAAGGGATTTTTCAGCGTAACGTACAACACTTTGCTGCGCGGTATGCGCATTTTTTTGTTATTTAATTTTGAAGATTTGCGTGTGGCATGTTAATCATATTCGCGTCGATATATATATATCTTTCTCTCTGTAGAAGGACTGCGTACTCTGGCCAAACAAATTGACAAAAACAATGCGCAACTGCGGTCTTGCAAGGAACTTGTCGCGGAATCGTACAAGTATTTCGAATCGTTGTCAGACATAGCTACCGAAATATCATTAGCTACCGCTCTCGTCAACATGTGTCAGTCGTTAATGAAACATTCAGAAACCTACACCCAACAATACAAGAACAAACACGGTAAATGTCCGATTGTTTATTGAAGAGAGAGTTCGCGCATTCACAACAAAATTGCTCATTTTTTCATGTTCTCTTGATTTAGCAAAATTAGCATATGGATTTCTCTGTCTGGAATGGTTTGAAGACAAGCACACCGGTTCGCAATATAGATTGTTTATTAATCAGTTATTGAACAATTGGATAGACAACGAACCTTCGCCGTTGGATACGGTAACATCGATTTTGGAATGGTTACCGAGTGAAGTTTCCAATTTCGAAGAAGGTGGAAATAATTTAACGAGAATTCCTTCGATAAATGGAAATACCTTCCACTTATTGTATAAGAAATTGTTCGATGGTTTCATCAAGGGTATCAATATATCATTGTTAACGGTAAACTCGTAAGTACAGTTTTTACTTTATGTGTTTTTTTGACAATTTAAAAAGCTTGTCCGCACTCAGTGTAAAAATATTCAATGCGCGCGCGAGTTTAAATTAATGTGCGCAATTTTTTGGGGCATTTATATATGTTGCTTTCTTATTATAAATTTAATAATAATTATATATATATATATATATATATATATTTAATGTATATATATAATTTTTTGTTTTTAATTTACATGTATACATATATGTTTCAGAGATCCAAAGAGAATACAAGTATGGCGCAATGTTGCTTCGAATATTCAAAAACTTATACAGATATGTAAAACTTTAAAGCGAAAGGCCACCGTACAATTGTTTCTACGATACATGCCTCTATTGATAAAACAATTTCTAAACACTGGCATGCCAATACTCGAACACAACTTGAAATATCAAACAGATGATGTTATTAGTATTTTGAAAATTATGCAAAGTAAGAAATTACTTTTTTTAATATATACATATAAACACACACGCGCATAAAATGCCGCGATCTTATAATTTTATATAATAATGGAGTTTATTAATTCTTTTACATATATTTATATATATATAATTAATAATGTTATATAAAAAAATTTATTTAGTTGACAAACGGATACGACTTATACATGAGATTAATCTTTTTTTTTTTAAAAAAAAGAAATATAATGGCATTGACTTTGTATATGTTTAGGTGGTACGCGCTACTTAAGTGCGATTTGTGTTGACGGTATAGAAAAGAAAAATTTGCTGATGACTAAATATATACCTGCGGCAAAATCATTAGCAGAGAAGCTGCTTTACAGTGTCAAAGCAATGATGGTACTCAACGATAGCGGATCAGCTTTTTGGATGGGGAATCTTGTCAATAAAAATTTAGACGGCCGTGAAATTCTTTCACAGGTATCCGTATCTCTTTTTTTTTATATATACACGAACTTTGATTTGTTTTATTGCCATACATTAACACAAGTCAAAAAAAAAAAAAAAGAAATAAGCAAACAAGGAGAAGCAATTAATTCGTATACTAATTTATTATATTTGTAGACATCGTCGGAAGAAACTACGTTACCAGAAATGGACGCTATTTCTGAGGAAGCGATAAATGCGTCGTCTGAAATATTAGATTCTGATTTAGACGAAGATCCGATAGAAGAAACAGACAATGAAGACATTGAAGACGATGATTTATAGTTGTGTTTAACGTACGCCGTGAAATAATTATGAAATAATTTAAAATTTATTTTTTATTTTTGTCATTATTATTTAAACAAATATAAAAGAAGATATTTGAAACATGCAAGCGCGCATGTATTCACGTGTTATGTACGGGCGTTTTTGCCCGTTTTTTCTCGTGATATAAATTACTAAGTACGAATAAAAATATATAACAGATATGTAAAATACAAACGTTTACTATTCTTGGTAGTTTATAGAATAGAACAATATAGCTCTATACAAAGACGATTTACCTATATATCGTACATTCTATCTTAAACTGCCAAGACCCTGTTTGGTTACCAGTGTCCACTAGTGTGAGAAAGAGCATATAAAACAAGTTTTCTACATATATATATAATAATAAAGCCTGTATCAAACATCAAATTACGAATAAAGCCAAATCCACGTTTAGTGAACTTGGTTCCGAATTATCACATTTCAATTTAATCCTAACTCTCTCTTTTGATACAAGCCATCTCTTTGTTGATAATGTTCTGATACATTTTGTTAAAATTTGTTAGGATTTTCCAGACATTTTTAAAAACTTGTATCAAAAGAACATAACCAGCAGGAAGATGGAACGAACACTCAGGCCCTGAGCACAATAGAGAAAATATTAGGAATAAAAATACATAATAAATATGTAGAAAAGGGATTTGAAATAATGTTACATGAAACAAGAGAAACGAAATAGATTACTTGTTCCAAATTCTTCTTTCTTACTATGATACATTATACTATTTTCTTGATTTGTAAACAATTAATTTGAATTTCTTACTTAACATTTCTTCCTATTCTTAAAATTTGGCCTATTACGCTAAGGGCCTTTGTTGCTACATGCAAATGCAGTTTATGTCATTTTGTGTGCGATTCTTACGACTGTTCTTCATACACATTGCAACATCATTTGAACAAATGAGCACATCTAACATAAAGTAACCATAATACTTTTGTAACAATAAAAGATGCACATCATAGACTTATATATAAATAGACCCAGCGTTCTGTGAGAGGAGTTGTCCGCGTCTTCTAAAGGACGGAACGATATGCATCCAGGTGCTGTCTCCGTCGCTCCGCCGGTCTGGAGGGGGAACGTCGATGGATAACGTTGAAGGAAAGCG
>NW_018020804.1:142025-143554 GCF_002006095.1 Pseudomyrmex gracilis | reverse complement strand
CGGCGGAGCGACGGAGACAGCACCTGGATGCATATCGTTCCGTCCTTTAGAAGACGCGGACAACTCCTCTCACAGAACGCTGGGTCTATTTATATATAAGTCTATGATGCACATTAGTCTACATAGTTCTAAGCATATGTAGCTATGTCATTTTGTGTATAATGGCCGTTATGATATTAGTATTCTACAAACCCAAAGACTACACTCATATGCATTTAATCATATGCATGTAATTTAAATGTATGTGTGCTATATTTTCTAATCACACCAGAAACAGTATATATTACATATACTGTATCTGACAGTCCGCAGTCTGTGCAAAGTGAGACGGGAAAATATGCACACTTTCTCAAAAATAAGACTATTTTAAAAGAATTTCTCGTGTCTGACTAAACTTTGACTTATACTACTCACGGTCTCGGGGGAAGATTTTTGAGAATTTCATTACGTCTGACTAGACGTTGGTTCAAACTACTTGCTTCAATATATTCTACGCTAGTAGTAATATTCGAGTAGAGTCAGACGTTCAAAAGCTACAAGTCTCAGAAAAGATTTTAGAGAATTTTCTTACGTCTGACTAGACGTTGGTTCGAACTACTCGCTTCAAAATATTTTACGCTAGTAGTAATATTCGAGTAGAGTCAGACATTCGAAAAATACGGGTATCGGGAAGATTTTAGAGAATTTTTCTTACGTCTGACTAGACGCTGATTCGAACTACTTGCTTCGAAATATTCTACGCTAGTAGTAATATTCGAGTAGAGTCAGACGTTCGAAAAATACAAGTTTTAGGAAAAATTTCAGAAAATTTTCTTATGTCTGACTAGACGCTGATTCAAACTACTCGCTTCAAAATATTTTACGCTAGTAGTAATATTCGAGTAGAGTCAGACGTTCGAAAATACGGGTCTCGGGAAAAATTTCAGAGATTTTTCTTACGTCTGACTAGACGTTGGTTCAAACTACTCGCTTCAAAATATTTTACGCTAGTAGTAATATTCGAGTAGAGTCAGACGTTCGAAAACTACGGGTCTCGGGAAAGATTTCAGAGATTTTTCTTATGTCTGACTAGACGCTGATTCGAACTACTTGCTTCGAAATATTCTACGCTAGTAGTAATATTCGAGTAGAGTCAGACGTTCGAAAACAACGGGTCTCGGGACAGATTTCAGAGATTTTTCTTGTCTGACTAGACGTTGGTTCGAACTACTTGCTTCGAAATATTCTACGCTAGTAGTAATATTCGAGTAGAGTCAGACGTTCGAAAACTACGAGTCTCGGGGAAGATTTCAGAGAATTTTCTTATGTCTGACTAGACGTTGGTTCGAACTACTTGCTTCAAAATATTCTACGCTAGTAGTAATATTCGAGTAGAGTCAGACATTCAATATAGAACGCTTAGTATACAATAACGTGCATATTTTTCCGTCCCACTTTGTACAGACTGCGGACTGTCAAATACAGTATTTTATATATACTGTTTTTGGTGTGGTTAAAAAATATAGCACAATAATATATATTATAATAAA
>NW_018020804.1:119141-141662 GCF_002006095.1 Pseudomyrmex gracilis | reverse complement strand
ATGAGTAAAGTATATTTACAATAATATATAATAATATATATGGAATTTAATATTATATTATAAAACTTATAATATATATATATATATAATAATATATAATAATATAATGTAAAAGTTCCTAGAATCGTTTAAACTGAGAATGTTTCGATACGTCAAAATTTTCAATTTATCGATTCTAAGGAGTTTTCAAAAAGTCCTTAAGATTTGAGGATAATTGCAAATATTTCGATACGTCGAAATCTGCAAGTATCGAGTTTAGGGATTTTGTGAAAACTTCCTAGAATAATGTAAAATTGCAAATGACGCTATACGTCAAAATCTGCAATATATTGCATTTAGGGATATAATATATTGTAATATATATTATATATAGTATATATTATATATATATACACATTATATTATAATTATACAATTGTAAATGTATTATTATAAGGCCTAGTTTATGCTGGCAATAACTGTTAACTTATGCCGGAATCGGTAGAGTTTAACTATAGGATTTCAATGCTTCTGTTTATACAAAATTGCCGAATGCGTATATTAAAATATATATATATATATTTAATATATATATTAAATAAATTAATTAATTTGAGGAGAGTAGCCTGATGTAGGAAAACTTGATTGATTTGCGAATTTTGTATTAGAAAACTTTTTCACTTTAAGCCTGTTCTACATTGATTGGAAGCGCAAACGCAAGGAACAGGTCTGGTAGAATTGACTAATCGTATTGATCAAATCAGCCAATTGACCAGCGTGATTGGTCAATTCTACGAGATCTATTTCTTGCGTTTGCGTTCGCGATCAATGTAGAACAGGCTTTATGCACAGTAAAATTGGGTGCGTTCAGACAACGGTTGAGAGATCATCACTTATGATAGGACTATTCTTCAAAATCTACAGCGGTTCCACAAGTATGACCCAATCAGAAGTGATTATCTCTCAACCGTTGTGCAACTGTTGAGTTGTCTGAACGCACCCATTCTGTTTTCAAAGTGAACGCAGTTTAGTATTTGCAGACAGAAACCTTAGGTCTGTTCTTTTTATCTGAACTGGCTACTTTAGTTCAGAGTTTTTATCTTTCTTCTTCCAATGTCGAGTGAAAATGGGTGCGTTCAGACAACTCAACAGTTGCACAACGGTTGAGAGATAATCACTTCTGATTGGATCGTACTTTTGGAACCGCATCAGATTTTGAAGAATAATCCTATCATAAGCGATGATCTCTCAACCGTTGAGTTGTCTGAACGCACCCAATGATGAACTCTGGACTAGTGCAGCCAGTTCAGGTAAAAAAAAAAAAACAAACTTCTTGACCAAAGTCACGTGGCTTTAGCAGTGAGCTCGGAATAGAACCATGTCCACGTTTGAACATAACGTACGTACCGACTAGACGTTTGCGGATATGGCTACGTAGTTGCCAATATGCACCACTCATGGGCATTGGCGCTGGCTTGCAAATCGGAAAAGCGATTACACGTTCTCTTGTAAGGCCTGGCCTCTCTCAGTCTTCTCTCTCTGTATATATTTACACGTCGGAACGTTTTCGGATCATATGAATCTGTCACATACGTGTACTGCCGGAATTAAACACATTTTTGGTTTTGTAGATTTATTTTTAGATGCCTAATCGGCAATTGCCGTCGCGTAATCGAAAGAAAACTATATTTTTTTTAGTTCTAGAAGAAAATTTAAAAACTTTGCGCAATTATGCTGAAGGCTGTTATTTTAATTGGAGGTCCCTTGAAAGGTTTGTGCGATAGAGAGATTTACTTATTTTATTTAAAAGAAAGAAAATGTGTGTAACAAAATACTTAAGATTATTTAAAACTGTCACGCAATGTTAATTAGGTGACTATAGTTTTGTTAAGCAAAAAGATATAGATTTTTCTAAGTTTGCGAGTTACATTTATGTTTTTGTATGTTTTTATATAGGAACGAGATTTAGACCTTTGTCCCTGGATATTCCAAAGCCGTTGTTTCCTGTGGCCGGATTGCCTATGATACAACATCACATCGAGGCTTGTACCAAAGTTCCCGGTCTTAGCGAAGTTTTGATAATTGGAGCGTATTCCAAAAACGATTTGGCTCAATTCATACGAGAGATGTCAACCACATATGGTATAATTATCAGATATCTGCAGGAGTTTACTCCTCTGGGAACAGCGGGTGGCATGTATCATTTTCGCGATCAAATACGTTCGGGCAGCCCGACGTACTTTTTCATCATGAACGGAGATGTTTGCGCCGATTTTCCTTTGCTGGAAATGTTGGAGTTTCACAGCAAGAAGCAGGCATTGCTGACGGTCATGGCGACGGAGGCCACTCGACAGCAGTCTTTAAATTACGGCTGTATGGTTTTGGGAAAAGATGGGGAAATAGCTCATTATGTGGAGAAACCCTCGACGTTTGTGTCGACTCTGATCAACTGCGGAGTATATCTCGCGTCTCCCGAAATCTTTCAAACAATGGGAGATGTGTTTCACGCTAATCAGCAGCAAGAGAACATAATGTAACGCTCTCGCATTAATCATTTAGTTTTCTGATCTGATCTCGCAAAATGTTGTTTGATGCAATTTTGTTGGTGTTGGAATTCGCAGGCAGTTGTGCTGCAACGGCAGAGATCCGGCGCACATAGCGTTCGAGCAGGACATACTTACGCGTTTGGCGGGATCTGGACGATTGTTCGCGTTGCCCGTATTCAGATGGTGGTCGCAGGTAAAGACCGCGGGTTCCGCTATATACGCCAATCGACATTACCTGGCTCTTTACAAGCAGAAACAACCGAGTCGTCTCTCCTCCACGAGCAGTGATTCTTGCAACATCATAGGAGACGTATATATTCATCCGTCAGCTACCGTACATCCAACTTCTATGGTAATACACATGGCGATGACTTTTTTCAACACTGTGTTGACATTTATTTAGAAAAAAACGTCTAACTCCTTTCACACAGCTAGGTCCAAATGTAAGCGTAGGCCCGAACACAACCATCGGACCTGGTGTTAGAATCCGAGAGTCAATTGTATTGGCCAATGCGCACGTACAGGCCCATTCTCTCATTTTGCACAGCATTATAGGAACGGGCACCAATGTGGGCGAGTGGGCGCGCGTCGAGGGAACTCCTTGCGATCCGAATCCCAACAAACCGTTCGCGAAGATGGAGAATTTGCCGTTGTTCAACGTCAACGGAAAGCTCAATCCTTCCATCACGATACTTGGTAAAAAAAAATTAACTTGTTAACTCGACTTTTAACACGCAACGAAAATTTATACATACAGTTCTTATTGTTTATAGGCACTAGTGTGAGCTTGGCCGCGGAAAAGATCTTGTTGAATTCGATTGTTCTTCCGCATAAGGAGCTGACGAGAAATTACAAGAACGAGATTATTCTTTGACTTATCCTCCACCGTCACACTGCTATATAAATGTAAAAAAGAGAGACTGCTATTTATATTAACGCCGTGTCTCGACCGCGGAAGCCTAACTAACTCTCGGGCTTTTGTTGCCTTCTGATCTTTTTTTATATAAAAAGAAAAAAAAGGTTGTGTATAAAACTTTTATAAACGCGTATTAGCGACGCAATGTGATCCTCCGGTGATCATCCGGTCGACGGAGGTACGTATGTCACGAGGTGTACAAATGACTCAAAGTGATGCACATGTAATTTTTTATATTTAACCCAGGAAGAAAGTCCTTCGCGTACACGGATACAAGTTCTCCGATCGAGTATAAAATTAACCGTCATTTACAACATCCTGTCAATCTCGCAAATGATTTCAAAATTTATGTAAATTCGGACGTAGCTTTAGACACAGAATTTGTCTTTGCGCGCGAAGGACTTTTGATCTCCGGAAGTGTTGTATTATATAATATATATATATATATATAATATAATATATAATATATATATATATATATAAATTGTGAAACACACAATAATTTTGTGATATAAAATTACTACAAAAGCATTTTATATATATTAAAGCGCGTTTTACATGTGCGTCGTGTAAGTTACAACGAGAAAGCACAAAGTTTTTGTATTATATATAAATAGTCGTGCCACGGAATTTGTTTATGTATATAGCAAATATATATACATATACATATATACATTATATATTTGTACATATGAATAAATGAACATTTCTAAGCAAGAAATGACGGAGTTTTAACGAGATCAAGAGTTAATCCTACAGGCGATCCCTCCCTCCGGTAACGCGTTCCGAAGGAGAAATAGAAGCTTTTCCTCCCTACGCGCGTTGGAGAGAGAGAGAGAGAAAGAAGGGCCCCGTTTCCCTTCCGGAAGATATCGGATGATGCGCCGCGGAGAGAGTGGACGGAGAGCCGCGAGGAGGATCGTATCGCGGCGATGCCCGCGACGTGGAGAGAACCGAGTAACCGGAAAAAAAATCCTCCGGAGAGCGTGTGGTGGTGGTGGACTCGGTCTCGCATTCCTCACCGGAGGCGCTGAACGTTCGCGCGAGCGAACGTGTGCGAGAGCGACAAAGAGAAAGCACCGTGATGAAATAGCAGCCCCGCATCGAGTCGAACCGAATCAACAGGTACATCAACTGGTTGCGGTATGCGTGGGATGACATTGTGTGCTCGCGAGGGCTTCGTGGTACAACGCACACGGGGATTTGCCGCGACAGCTTTTTTAAAAAAGATGCGGCATGCCGCGAGCGGTCACCTTAACGGAAAACAACGATGCGGAGACGAATGCGGCGACGACGCGTCCTAGAGAAGAAAGATCAACGCGCGAAACAAATCGACGAGCTACGACGGGAGAACTTGGGACGACGATTCGAAACGAAGAGTGGAAAAATGCGCGTTCTCTGAAAACGCGCGGACGGACGAACGGACGGACGGGAGAGCGCGGGCGAGATTCCGCGCATACCTGCGCGCTCGAGCCTACTTTCCCGCGAGCGGCGCGGCTACGACGAGGGCATCCAGCATCCGGATCGGGAGAGTGATTTTTGTGATAGCCGCTCGGGCGCTCGTCAATGACACGCGCGGAATGCGCTGAGCGAGCACGCGATCTCACGCTGCGCGCTACAAGCGGCGGCGCCGCCGACATTGTTGCGTGTTTTCCTTATTGCTGCGCTACTGGCTTTTAAAAAACAAAAACAAAAAAAAAAAAAAATCGTTCGAACTCACCGCGAGTGAGTGTGCGGGTGTGCTTGCGGATTTTTGAATGCGGCGAGCAAGAGAGAATCGCACAAATCGCGCGGATCTCGCGAGAGAGAGAGAGAGCGAGATGTCAGTTTTGTCTACGGATACACACGTAACGGATAAAACACTAAATCCACTATTGTGATCCATGGTACAACAAATTATTGCTCATTTGCATTTGTATAAGAATATTTTTTTTAACACGCATCTTGTGCAATACATGTGTGTAACACGAAAGATATTAAAAAAAAAAAAAAAAAAAAATTGGTTTTAAAAAATATATGCATGTATAAATCTATTTGTTAAATAAAATTTCACAAGCAAGAGGACCAATAAAAGTAGAAAAAATATATCTATATTTATAAATATATTTTTTTATAAGAAAAATATACCTATATTTTTTACCAGTAATTTTACAAAGATATTTTTTGCATTTATTGTTGTTTTCCTCTTGCAATTTTATTTTGTACGACAATGTTTCTTAACTAAACGCTTGTGTGTGCGAGTGAATGTCACTTATGTTATGTTTTCAGTTTATTAAGTGTGCGTAAGTGGATTTTGACAAGACTGAGATAAAGAAAGAAAAAAAAAAAAAAAACTGTCAACTATTCCAAATGGGCGATAAAAGCCCATTATGGCCCAGAGTCATCAGTCACATCAGCATGAATTTTTGCCCTTGTGTGATGTGCTGTTTAACATTATCTCATTAGCGTCTTACTTCTGCGATGTTGTTTTTGATTTTGCTATGGTATACGCCCTAGCTCATCAGACAATAACACCGCCCATATTGTTTCCTCTGAGCATCACTTTCATAGTCACTTCGCTAATTATTTCCCAGGTTGGTATCTTCTTTATATAACGAATAAAAGATTTTATCTCTTGTTCGCGCATCGCGTGTTCTTTATTAATTTATACTTGTCATAATTTTTGATTGCAATTGTCTTTGCAGATTGTCAGTTTACGATGGTATCTATGGGGAGCCAGAGGTAAATTGACAAAAAACACATTAGACGATTGCGACGTGAGTCCGGTGAAAAAGATTGGCAACTGGACTGTAGGCTGTGTTCTGTTACTTCATTCTACTCAAATCGGTGTTCTATGGAGATACTTCAAGTTATTTATCCCAGTGAATTTAACTTATGTGAAGCATGAGGCAAGTGTTTTTAGCGAGAAAAAGAATCTTTTAATCAATCAGTTATTTCTTTCATATTTCGCGTCTTTACATTATACATTAGTTTCTGTTTTTCTTTCAGGTGAGAGAACTTTGCGTATTGCGACTGATACATGCGTTTTGTGAGGCCGCTCCGATGCTGCTTCTGCAGCTTTACGTGTTGCTGGGCGCCGCCGAGGACGGTGAGATAGTAACCGGTAAACCAAAGGAAAACGAGAGCAAGGACGGCAGTAAACTGGCCAAATTGACGTTAGTGTCCGCGGGACTTTCCTTGTGGAGTGTGTGCTGGGCGGTGGCTAGTTTCAGCAAGGGTGCCGCGCGTCTTCGTAATCTCGAACGTTTGGTACTGACATGGTTGGGAGTACTGGCGCAGTTGTTCTGGCGTTTGGGTACGGTGAGTGCTCGTGTCGGGGCACTGGTTGCTTACGCTTCGCTCTACGGCGGACAGTGGCTGTTGATAGTGATGGCACTTCACTGGTTGTCCATGTTGACGTGGCTCTTGCTCACCCCCGACGGACTGTTTCACGGCGGCGAGCGGTTGCCGCTTCTGAGAAAGACTTTTCTCGCTTCCGTTCTAGCATTCGTGTACATATTCGCGTACGTTAATCTGCACGAGACGAATCATCGTCAAAAAATGGTTAGTACACGTACGTGCAAAAAAAAACGTGCGTTTTGTTTGTTTGTCACGTTTGTGTTTCACAAATACGTTCAGAAATTTGTGTTTTTTTGTGAATCTTCATATTAAAAACGTCTTCTCTATGTTATTTTCTCTGCAGGTTATATTTTATACCGTAATGTTCTTAGAAAACGGCTTACTCGTCGGCGTGTGGATGGCCGGCGTTAATCGCGCCGATCTGTTGCCTCATCAGCATCATCTACACCCGGTTACTCTAGTACTCGTTATTATAGCTTTGTTTTTTGGTGGTATGTTTTTCATGGGCCTCTATTACAGGTAAGTCAGACACCGTGTAATGTAATATCGTCAAATACGGCGAGATTGTAGTCTTGTAGTTGATGTTTTTTTTTTGAACACCTGACGATCGTATTGCAAGTTACCGTGGTGTTGCAGATTTTTTCACGTGAGGAGATTGCGATATGAAGCTGGCGGAAGAATGACCGGTTCAAATCTCACCACGCTGTCCAATCAGGTAACAATGCAATTTGTCTTTTTCTTCAAAAGAGAAAGAGACACCGTTGTATATGTGAGTTAAACGTTCGAAATTCTTTCAGGACAACGTGGAAGAGAAACAAGCGGATTACAACGAGGAGAAGAAGGTCGATATTGGCATCGGGATGAGAAAGATGAAGTTGAGCAACGGCGGTATACCGGGCGTGTTCAATTGTCGTTTCGCGAACCCGACCGCGGTTAATCCGAATCGCAAGAAGAAGAAACCGACCACCTTCGTGCCTCCGCCGCCGCCACAGTCGCAAACGGGTAGCGTGATGAGCTCTGTGACGGCGGTGGGCGACTCGAAACAGTGGCTCAACGTGGCCAACGGGTCGCGGCAGCTTATTCCGTTCTGGAAGAAGCCCATTTCCTCTTTCAACATAGTACAAGTAAATATTCGCAACGTATCTTTTTCGTTAATGATACGTTGTTGCAATTTATGAGTTGCTATTACAACGTAACGTTGATGTAACTCTCTCTCTCTCTCCGTTGCAGAGCAACGTTTCGAACGAGCAAAAGGACGAGACCGACATGGCGGTCGGCGGTTCGTTGAACGTCACACTGATACGTGAGAAACTGAAGGAGAAGAAGCAGCAGCAATTGCGCGAATTGCGAGCCATACAGGAAGAGATCAAGGAGGGCAAGTTGTTCCCACCTCCGTCCGCTTCAACGTCCTCGTTCTCGTCCTCGCCGTCCGCGTCGAATCAGCAACCACCGCCCAACACGAAGCTTCACACCTCTCCGAGTTCTCCTCTGTTTACGTCAACGTCGATTCCCGAACAAACCAACGGCGGCGCCCTGTCGTCCTGGCCGCCCGTAAAAATGCACTGTCTCCTACCTCCGCCGCCTTCTTCCCCGTACTATCCCAATCAACATCCCTCGAATTTGTGGAGAGCGGCGCCGCAGCGTGAACGAGCGGACACGCCGGAGATATTGCTGGCTCCGCGATGTCTGTCGCATCAATATTCTCACTGGTCTCCGCCCGGACACATCATCAGCCACAGGTAATAGAAAATTTTCTTGGTACGTCTTGTTTGTGCGGCCGGACATTTTAGATCCGGATTTTTTAGACAGATGTCAAATCAAGTTTTTGAACTCTCTCTTCTCATCTGTTCAGATTACACGCGAATCAAAACGGCATCGAGGAAAGTTCCAAGGGTGAAGGTGAGGGAGAAGCGGGAGTCAGTGACATGGAAGGTAGCCAGGTCTCGTTGCCCAGAAGCTACACGCTCCCACGTGAGTTCAAGTACAATCATCCGAGCGTCGCGCGAGAACGTCGCGCGGGAAATAACAAGTTGCTGCCCTCACGCTTTTATTTACCGTCCACTAACAGTTCTGACGGTGAGCTCTCTGGTTGGCTTATATTTCTGGTTTCTTATTTCGTTATCTCGTCTCTTGCGCGTTCGAGAAGATTTTGTTTCTTTCCTCCCCGTGTTTTTTTAACGTAGCCAACCGAAATGTTTTCCAGGCGACGTGGACAGCGCCGATAACGAGGACGAGACCGATTCGGAGGCGCAAATTCGAACCAAGATCACCAATCATCATCACGAGATCTTGCAAAGGGGTCACGTTTACGAGAACAACGAGAGAAGCAACGACAATCTCAATTCGAACTGCGACGCGGCCAACGTCGCGCCTAGCAATTGTTATCCAAATAATTCCTACAGTGCCTTGCGTCCAAGTCAATTGTTTAGAACCCGAGTTAAACACGAAACGAAACTTTAAGTTATACATATTGTGTATGTCGATAACATATATATATATATATATATATACATAAATTATAAAATAAACGTCACGCTTTGTATTTATTCGCGCGCTTGCGAAGATTTTCCCGAAAAAACCAAATTGCTCCCGTTGAGAAAACAAAGCGTCGAAAACTGCAAACGCGATCCCAATGTTTGTAATTTCTTAAGACGCGACGGAGATTTAGAATCCGTTTCCCTCGTAGTTTTAAGTAGAAGAGTTGGCGACGCAGAAATTGGTTCCAGTTTCTCAAAAAAAAAAAAAAAAACTGGACGCGACGCGTCTCGATCGACTGGACCAATTCGATATCGCAAAGACTAAATTTGTAAAAGCGTTTTTCGCCGCATCTTGATGCAAAGAAAATTTTATGTACGCGTACGTATGAATATCGCGGGCTCGCGTGAGCTCGTTTCCGCGAGAAGAAGCACGTCCGATCATTTATTTCACAGCTACGCGTCACCGGACGCATTTTTGTGATGAGCGACCAAAATTATCGATGAGCGACCGTCCATTGGCTCACCGGTGATAATAGCCGCTTCGACATCGGCGCCGTCACCTCGCAACCGCGTTTCTTCAAGCGCGGAGCGGAAGGAGCGAAAACGAAAAAAAGCAGGGAAGAGAACGCGCGGAGGACAAGGCGGGCGAGAATGAGGGCGAGACATCGTTGGAGAGCTCCCGAGAGGAGACGACGAGCACCGCTGCTAAAGTCAAATGTCGAGTGATGCCAAAGTTAAATATAAATGCGGACGGCAAGAGAGAAAGAGAGAGAGAGAGAAAGGGCGAACGTCGCGACGCCGATTCTGGATCGATGATCCACCAGTCTCTCCGTGGTCCACGCGTCGTGATCCACGTACGGAGAGAGAAAGAGATCGACTTCCCTCTGTTTTTTTCGACACTTTCGATCGAAGGTTCCTCGCTCGCGTTCGGTAGTTGCGAGTTTTGCAGTGAACTCAACATCCAACGACTAGAACCGGACTTCTCTGGACTAAGATTTTATCTATTTCTTCTCCTCTTTTTCCCCCTTGGGAGAATAAAACAAATCTAGCTCGCGTGTGAGGTCCAGATCCGCGTCCCGTTGTCGGATCGTATCGAGTATTCCTGGATATTTAACGGTAAGTTACAAATCAAATTGTTCTCTCCCTAAGTAGTTCGCAATCTCACCCCCCCCCCCAATTGCGCCGATCATTCAAATTCTCAATCTCCGTAGCGAGCACTCGAGGTTGGTTTCTAGACTAGAGCGAGCGAAGTAATTTTTAATACGACGATCATTTTTGTATCGATTATTTTTGTGTGCAGCGTGTGTCTCGAGATAGAGAGAGTAAATTAATGAATCAAATTCCCTACGCGAGAAGTCTCGAATGAATGAACACTACACCGGGATTGAGTCATGGCAAGATTCAATTTACTTAACAGCAACGTATTAGCGCCCGCAACGCTGATGCCGATGATGTCACGTTGCGATAGATGAGGATGGAGGTTCCAATAATAATTGTGACCGGCAACTCGAGCGGTGCGGAGAGGCAATTCTCTCTCTCTGTCTGTCAGTAAATCCATTCCGAACGCCGACTATTTCTGATCATCAATTCGGCAGAGAGATCTTATTTTTGGATGCAGCGTCCGAGGTCCAGGATCCAGTGAACCGTTAACACACAACTGGCAGAGAAAATCCTCCATCTGTGTGTAGAATTTCTCCAGTAATCCGTCCGAGAAATCGCTCTCTCTCTCTCTCTCTCTCGCAAATTTTTTTAGTCTTTTATTTTTCCCGCGAGCTAGGTCGGAACTTCTCGGTGTTTTTTTTTTTTTTAAACGTTCGCTCGTGATTTTTATCTTGATTTTTATTGCACGCGTGTATTAACGCGTTTCTTGCGATAAAAAAAAAAAAAAATCCCGGATTGGCGCGACGAGCTGTTTACGCGAACGCGGTTGCGCACTTGGGTATTTTTCCTAAGCTACATGTATGTATGTTTCTGCACGTTACTGCGCGCAAGAGTTCTTGCAAAGAGTTTAGTAATGTTCGATTGTTGTTGTTCCGCCAAGCTTTTTGTCTTTCGCATTCAAATTGCAACAGATTAATTAATCCATCACGCGTGCTGATAATATGATATGCAATTTCAAGTGCCAGAACAAAAAGACATTGAAAAAATTTCCTTCAGAAAAGCCGACGACTTGGATGATTTTTTTTTTTAACTTGTAAAACTTGGCAAATTTTTGTGAGCGAGATGAGCGAACACCAAGATTATCACCAAAGACTCTCTTTCATGTTTTTTACAGTCGAGTTTGAAATCCACGTTCTTCGGGAGATCGTCGTGCGTTGCACAATGTTGCACGAAAACTATAATACAATTCTCAAAGAGAAACTGACTGTTTTCAATATTTATATCTCTTTTGGGACAGGACGGGAAAGCTTCAAACGTCACCCGTGTGTGCGGAATTTTTTTGTCAAACAATAATTTGAAGAAGGACAAGTTGTGCACAAATACACGAGCGTTCCAGTGACCGGATTTATTGAAAAAATAAATGTACCAAAGTATTTTTATCCACACACACACACACACACACACACACACAGAGACATAACGTCCATTAGAGACTTCTAATGGACGCACGTAACTAGCGTGACGTCTAATGAACGCGTAATGAAGGTGTGAGAATGTTCCGCGCGGATATAACCGGGGAAAAAAGTTCTTCACACCTGGACAAATTTTATATCCGGTGATGGACGATAATGATACACTCGGAGATCTTGTTGTTTTTTAATTATATACAATTATTTACAATTGCGTGTAAAATCTGTCCACGTATGAAGGACACGTGAAGGACTTTTCTTCCCGTGAAGTTCAAAGTCATATTGTTTTAAAAATACTTAAGACACCAAATTGTTGCGTTTGACATATTGACACATCTGATAAAATTAATTCTCTTCAACAAATGTGATATTTAACAACAATTATTTCTCTCGAATAAAAAATTAGTCCGGTCCCAATTGAGACGTTTGTTTTGTTTTTTTATTGTGATTTTTTTTTTTAACTTCCTAAAGTGTCGCAATTTCCAGTCGACAGTCTCTCCCGCAAGATCGTGATTTTATTTTCGCACAACGGTGCAAATGTACATTTTTGTTTCACAAGCTACGTTTAATTGAAAATGTAAGGCTGCGTTTTTTTTTGTTTTTTTTTTGTTTTTTTACTCGCACCTTTTAGAGTCACTGAAAATCCACACAATTCGCTCTTCGTGGATTCTCAGTTTCGCTGGCGGGATCGCCGAGTCGGATACACAGTCCAAACCAGACGACGACGACGACCACGCGCGCGCGACGATGACGATGATGATTTCCGAGCCGTTAATTTGCGTGTCAAGTTTCCGAATTACCGACGCGATCGTCATTTCGCGAGAAACGCATTTACCTGCCGGCAATTTGGACGCGTGTGTGTAGTAAAAACGACCTGCCGTGTCCCGTTGATTCTCGAAAATAGAAATAGCGCTATATTTAACCGGCCTACGCTACTCGGTATCTCTCCGACGACGATGGTTAAAAAGAGCTTAGCGAGATTTTTAGCCTTCGGTCGCGCGCTATCTATCTTTCCAGACTTCCTCTTTCGCGCGCACGCCACAAGCCGTAAAATTATACCTGGGCGAAACAATGGGGGGATTCGCGAGGGGACGCGTTACAGAAATACCGCGAGGGATAAGGTGAAAGTCGGCTTCGGCGACTTCAAGACCAGCCCAGCCCAGACATCGTCGGGTCCGACTCAGCCGACTGTGAAAAATAAATACCCAGATAGCCCCCCCCCCCCCAAATGTGAAAACTCAATATATAAAGCAAATCATTGTATATAGATTAAGTTGCTCGCCCAATTGCTCTTGTGTTTTTTGTTATTTAAAGCAACGAAAATGTTCTTGTCAATTCAGAATCAATATGCTGAGTTTTACCGTCAATCAATTGTTGCAGCCAATGTTTATGACAAGTGAGCAATATGTGAGTCAGCAATATGTGAGCAATATATGTGGGCAATAATTTTTATTCATAAGTTGAGAAAAATAATATAAAGTTTATATTGCCGATATGAGATTGTTGGAAACTTGCTGTTGTTATATTTTGAAAACTGTTGCTGGCAAGAACATATTGAAAAGATGATACACCCTTTTGTTACATTGCTGAAAACATATGAGCAATATTTGTAGCAAAAAGTTGCCAGCAAGTTGCCAGCAAGTTGCACTCAGTTGGCCATCTGGGTAATTGCGGAAGCACACACGGACGGGTTTTTTTTACAATTTTGTTGTCTACATTCGCAAAAGATTTTTTTTTGTTTTTTTATTATACCGTTTCGACATCGAGTGACGTCATCATCAGACAATTACCGATATTGTTCGCGTTTACAAGACGCGATAAGACGCAGATCCGACGATTAATCGATACAGATAAAACGATTGGCACCCACGTTGATGCAACGCCAATGCGACAATAAACATTGATCGGTAGCGGTACGGTAGCGACGAAGATAATTACAAGATATATATCGACGAAGGCTATTTCTATGCGTTGAGTTGACACGTTCGATACCGTCTGGCTGAAGGTAAATAGACGGTCTGTGGATACAGAGACTGTCCATTTCCGATTGCCAAGATCTCTCTCTCTCTCTCTCTCTCTCTCTCTGGTATCAACGAACTCTAAACAACCGGCGAAGTCTTCGCGCGAAGACACACAAAGAGAGAAGACTCTCTCTCGAACGCGAGAGTTTCTCGAGGCGCGAAAATTGGCGAACTAACGCGTAACGCGTTTGGAAAAAAATTATTACGTGACGTCGGTAAAAAAAGAACGTCGTAAATTCGAAAAAAAAAAAATCATTTGATGTTTTCCCGATTGTTTGGATTCGTCCAGAAGACTCGTGTCTTCTTCTGCTCGCCCGTGTATCTCACCGTGTGTCTCCAGCCGCGGTCTCCTCTCTTTTGCGCACGTTTGCGATTACGTGACTCTCTTGATATTGCGGTAATTATTATTACATGCGAACGCCTTCTTTCTAGCGTACAAGAGTTCATAGGTACACGTACGTGCGATGGTAGCCTATTTTGAGAGACTTTTGGCCAAGTGCCACGTCGAATAGCTGATGCTATTATGCGATCCCGAGTTAGTTTAGTTGGTGTCTTTAAATTTCGCTCATTTGTAGACTCTCTCATTTGAGTCTAAAAATATTTCTTTACTACCGCTGTCAGTCAAAAGCCGCGTGATTAAAGTTTCGAAAGACCGAAGGTCCCTTTTTTGTCGTTGACGCCTTTTTCGAGTTTGATTTTATAAGCGAATGACATATATGCGACGTCTTCATATTTTTTTTATTTTCCGACAAACCGAAAATTTGTCTTTCTTCTTTGCAGCGATGCTGAGCTGTGAGACGCGAGGAGAAGTTAAAAGCCGTCGGAAGTAATCCGAAATGTCGCAACAGCATCCGTCGAGGCCGCCCGGAGGCTCCGCGCCTCCGGGCAATTGGTCGGGACGAGTTAATGCACCGAACGCGCCCAGTCCGTTCAGGCCCGCGTCTCCGTACACGCCCTCTTCGTCGCCGCATCCGCAAGCACGGGGTCCTCCTCGCGGCGGACCTTCCTCGGGTCATCCGATGTCACCGCTCACGTACCCCGGCATGATGATGCACCCGATGAGCCCGGTGCCAATCGGGATGCCGATCTCGCCCGGGATGTCGCCCGTCTTCGGTTGTCCCACTTCTGGTTACATTCAGTGCCCCAGGCCACGATGGCCCTCACCGACTCCCACAACCAGTCAAGCACCAAGGCCGTTCATACCGACTCAGGTATATATTTCATCACTTCTCTTGTATCTGCGTGTAAAGAGAACAAACTGATATATATATGTATAATGCCTGACATTGACATAATGTTAAAATATTGTAAAATATAATCTGTTCTACATCGTGAAACATTGCCGAGACATTGAAGAATCGTTGCAACGTCATTGAAAATAATAAAAGTACTGCGGGAATATTGTGTAGAAATATTATATCCGCAATATCTCCCATAGAAGACGTTGTACAAAATATTATTGTATATTATACCGCATATATATTATATATAGAAATGTTTTCACACATTGTCTAATATATTGGAAATATTGCAGACATATTTTTCAGTAATATTCTGTATCTGAGATTATAAATTTTAACAAACGCGAAAAAAGAATTTGTTGTATTCTGCACACACACACACGTACACGCGTGATTGCAAGAACATATGTGTAATTTGTTAGAAATTATCGTACGCAATGTTCTCCAATCTTGCGAAATAATGTCCCGGCAATATTTCATGTTGCACACTCGTACAAATATGAATTTTAACCAAATCAATTGATGTATCAGGCGGAAAATCATCATCGTTCTTCTTGCAGAGTTCCTTCAGAAGCGATTCGGCGTCGCCGTTACCGTGCGCGCCGCCCGAGTATCTGATAGCGCCTTACAGACCCGGTGATTACGAGTACGTCGGCGTGCCGTTGGATCACACGCAAACGGACGAGGAGAGCAGCGGTCCCAGCACAGCCGAGATTATCGCCAATCAGAGTCAGGATTACGTGGACGAAAAACTCGCCGAATACCAAGCCACCATTCAACAATTGCAAGGTGAGAAGAAAAAAAAAAAAAAACAATTCGCTTTGCGACAATTTTGTTCGCCTAGCGCGACGACGAAGCGGACCACACCCGGTGTTAGAAACAAACCGTATCAAGAGCTTGAGCTCTTATCTCTTTTGTAGAAAACAAGCGATTGTGTCGTTTATCCGGACGTGCATAAACTCTCATCACGGGAATGAATCACGTCGTTTATCTCGCTAAAAAAAAGGTAGTAGCGCGCGACCTTCTCATCATCATCATCATCATCTGACGCCGACGAAGTAAGTCGCCCATCTCTCATCGGGACACGGTCTAGTTTCACGTGCGTCACGAGAGACGACGCGAATCTCGAAGAAGAGAAAAGGACATTTCGAGATTTCGTCCGCGGAATATCTTGCGCAATTGGGGGCGCCTACTTGCGCGAAGACGGATGTCACAAATCGTGCGTGCGTTTCTCGTCGAATTAAATTGCGGCGCGAGGAAAATAAAATAGATTCCGCGGAGAGAGAGAGAGAGAGAGACGCGAACGGGTTAAAAATAGACGTGACGGACACCTGCCGCGCGCCATTCGCAATACGTTACGTTCTCGCTTTTCCCTCCGACCTTACTCCTCCTCCTCCTCCCCGTCGTTGTTGCGCGGACACAGATTCGCGCCTCGCCGATAGACTAATAGACCAAATGTTTCAAGATCATCTCTCGCGCGTGATGATTCATCCTAAGCGGACGCGAAACGCCTTGAAAATTGCGCTCCGAGAGAAACGGAATTCGCGGCGAGAGTTTTCGTCTCTCCCTCTCCAACGTCGTCGCCAACGCGCGCAAAAGGGGGAAACAAAGTTTTCGAAGTTTTCACGCGCGCAGTTGATTCATTCGATTTTTTGTTAAAAACAAAAAACAACTTCTATTTTAAGCAGAAAATAATCTAAAAAAACAAATTTGTAAAAATTATTCAAACGTTGCAAAAAAAAAAAAAAACAAACGCTTCTTCGTTTCGAAACGCCAACATCGGTTTCCGATAATCGAACGTCGTTTCAGAAACAGACTCGCAGAAAATTCGCAGACTCGGTCTCTCTGAAACAGGAGCAAACTGCAATTAGCAAAGGATTGTTAATACACGGAAAACGTTTTTTACGTGCGATATGGAGAAACAAAAGATCGTCTTCTGTTGATGAAGATGAAGCAACAACACACCACGTTGAAGCGCGAGGCGCTTCGAGAGCGAAACACGTGAGCGAGCGATTGATTTTGCCGGCCGGCTTTGCGTTGAATCGACCAAATTGCCAAGAAGACGTTCGTCGTCGAGTGACATATCAAAGAGAAACCGCGATTGAGAGAAGCGAAGAGAAAACGAGAGAGAAGAAAACGTCAAAAGAGAACGACGAGAAATGTGTTTTCTGTGTGTGGGAGCGAGGCGACTGGTTTGTTCGACCAGAATGAAAAAAAAAAAAAAAAAATAACGGCGGCGATGCGCATCGGTCCCCGATGCTATCGCGACGCGCCGCGCCGCGAACGACGACGGTGGGAATGGCGACGACGTGAGGCGGAGGAGAAACCAGAAGGTCTCTCCTCGGCGAGACTGGTCTCCTCCGCCACAGGGCCGGTGGTAGTAGTATCGAACCGGCGTTCGTTGCGCGCGGTTACCCAACGTTAACATTCCCCGTATTTGTACAATCCACATGCGCGCGATCTGTGCAAAACGTTCGCGTCGCGCATTTACGCATGTGACACGTTGTGCCCGGTGCGCACTCCGACGAGAATCAGAAATAACGCCTAAAGCGGCGGCGTTAGATAAAAGCCGTCGAAATTGTTACGCCGACGAAAAAATTCGAAAAAAACGGCCGAAGGGCCGTGTGTGAGAACCTCTCTCGTCGGAGGATTCTCGGTTCGGTGAAAGGCCGCCTTTCGTCGCCGCTCGTGCGCTTCCGTGATTAAACGGAGCAGGTGACGTCGACGCGAACGGGGAGTATATGTATAATACCACCCGGTGTATGGGGTGTGGTGTCCGGAAAAACAGGTGCCGGACTAACGTTCGTAGTTCTTGGATAGAAAAAGAAAAAAAATAGAATCGCGCGGCGCGTGGACAGTCGAGAGCAAGAGCGAGCCTCGCTTTGTCGGGGCTCCCGACAGAAGGGAATAAAATGACGTAAGAAAATCCCTCGGAGCATGTCGGGATCAACTCCACCCAGAAGAAGCAGTCCAACCCCAAAGGTGGACAACAACCCCGGCGGTGGCAATGACAGTCCCAGAACGCCACGTGGTGGCCGACTGCGGGATCGGGTGAGCTTCTTCGAGCAGGTCTGGTCGGCCGGGCGCAGTCCAAGCGCCGAGGAAGATCTTCTGGAAGACTCCGCGGACTCGCGCAAGTCGCCGTTTCGCGTGCCGACGCACCGGCGTTCGTCCTCGAGAGCGAGCGACTCCTCGTTCGAGGAGAGTTTCGAGCGACTCGTGGAGGAGGGCGAGCTTAACGGCGCGAAGATCGTCAAATTCGAGAAGATCACCGTGCGAAAAAGCGTGCGAGAGATCAGCTCGACTCGAGACGATCACGACAACGTGACGGTTAATCAACGCGCGTTGACGGAATCAAGCCGGACTCCAAGCGAGGAACACGCCTTCGACTCGGCCTATCAGAGTCACAGCCACGGCGGCGTTCACGGCAGCAAATCCAGCTCGATCACTTCCTTCACGAGATTTCCCTCGGAGGAAAGTCTGTCGCATCGAAGATGCAGCAGTCCCCGAGCAACGGCGGTCCAACAGCTGGACTTGCCGGACGACCGGCCGCCCTCGGAGTGGTACGCCGAGTATCGCAACCAGAGCTTCCAGAATGTCACCGCGAGGATAGAATACGTGCGCAGCAGGAGCGAGTACGACGCTCACATAGCTGAAATCAAAGGTACAGGGTTGTCTCACCCGAGAGAAACTCTTCCCCGTTGTCTCTCTCTGTCGTCATTTTTTTTTTTTTAAGTCGTCATCCTCTTCTTCGTCGCTTCTTCGACGCCCACACTCCGGATAACGGAGAGATTCGATCGATACACCGGTCGGAATGGGGGATCAACTCCAACGTCTCGAAATAATTTTTTTTTGCTTCTGTGATTTAAACGCGAGAACGCGCGACTGTTCGAAAAATTCGAACTATCGATTATCCGCATCATCTTCCGCAACATCTTCCGTATCCGTATTTAGGAAGGGAGTATCCGAGTGTGCGATCGGAGACCTCGCACCCCACCTGTTCTCATCCTCATTGTTTTAATTTTCTCCAATTATTTCTGTCTCGCGGAACTTCTTCTCTCATCCAGTTGGCTCTCTTCTCTCGCGTTTGACCCAACTGTAATAAAATATTTTTTTTCTGTACCAAATTATCTTTATCTTCAAATTAAAGCCTAGCAAAAAAATTTTCGCAATTGTTTTTTTAATTAACGCTTAAAAATTAAACGTTACAATTCTCACGCCGCCAACTTTTAATATCGATAAAAGCTTTGATACGAATCGCGGCTACTTCTAATGCGCGCGAACGGAAAGATTCACGCGCGCGCGCGCGCGCGCGCGTCAACTGCGTCGGATTTTTACCATACACGCGTTTGTTCGTAAACAAACGCGGCTATAATAACGAGCTGCGTATATAAAAAACTTTAATGCGTCTCTCCCAACGCGCGCGCTAGCACAATAGTTCAACGACGACGGCTCTGAGTTGGTTCAAGGTTTCTCTTTCATTTGTATCTCATCGGTGTTAAAAAAAAGTCTCTACGGTCGTGCGACACACACACACACACACACGCACGCGTGAGATAAAATTAAACGTTACTCAGCGCACAAGAGCTGATAAGAATACGCACAAAATATACAGATTGCAAAATACAAAACAAAGATAAGAAAACGGAATGCTCGAACACGCTGAACGCGGCGGCGGCGGCGTCGTCGTCGTCGTCGTTTACGTCGAGGCCGCCGCCGCCGCCGCGCGCCGGTTTGGTGACGAATTAATCGGTTTAAATTTCGAGAAGCGGTCTCTCATTAGCGAGAGGCAAACACAAACACACACCGCGTGGACGCGTTGCACGCGATGTGTATTCTCGTCTCGGGGGCGCGCGCGCGCGTTTACGCTAAAAGGTTAAACTCCCTCGTTTCTCGTTCTCTAATAATGACAGAAAACGAGAATTTCTGCGGCCAAACCCGTTGTTATCCGCGTGTCCGCAATTTCTGCAGTTTCGTCTGACAAGACACGTACGTGCGCGCGCGCGCCACGGGGTAATCATGCGATCATCATCGCGTTCGTTTCGTTTTGTGTTTGAAACACCAATTACCAAGCATTTACACAACAACAACAAAAATAAGAACAAACAATTTCGCGGTCAAACGCACGCACGCAATTTATGCGGAATTTTAATGAACGCTCGTGCTAATTAATTCCGACTTTAAATGCCGCACTCGTTTGTTTGTTTTTTTTTCTTTTCTTTTAAATAGAACTTGTGTTTCTCCGAGAATACAATTAGCGAGATCTGTATAGTTGTTACACTCATGCAATATTTATCTTTGTAGATATGTATATTACATATGATATGATAATAACGACGTAATAAAATAATATATTTATTGAAATAACTTTGTGAATTATATTGAAAGTTTAACCCTTTGTCCGCGGAAATCTAAAAACTGACCCGCGAGTTGAACCACCAGAACGGACCGGGTCTGTGAGACCCAGCCGTGTCTGAAAAATAAACTACAGACGTACTGTAAATAGAATATTAATATAAATATACTGTGAACATTACTACATAGTTGTATTATACGATTAATAAAATGTTTAATTCGCTTATTAGCGATCATGTGTGTATCGATCTGCCAAGTGTTTGACAAGCCAAAATTAAATGCCGCGATAAGACAACACCTTTCTCTATGAAATCACAGATATATATATATATATATATATATATATATACACATATGTACGTCTGATAAATCGCTTGCATTATAGCATGAATGTCAAGGCCACGCTCGGTTATCTCCCATCTCAAGATTGGCGTTTCGATTGACGCATACAATCGTTAAGACCGCTTTGCCGCTGGTCAGAAAACGCAAAAACTATATAGTAGAGGTGGGTCGAGCTAAAACATTGCCGCGTTCGAGAAGAAAAACGATTTGCTCCCAGAGATCGCGCGTCAACGCAGCGCGCAAAACATACATTACATATATATACACCGAAAAAATTGTATTCTTGTTTTGAGGATATCCCACTTATTTTAAGTATATTTTATACTTAAAATAGGCGCCAAGAAGAGTTTCTTATTTTAAGAGGAAAATCCTCTAAATAGTAATATTGATAAGAATATATACTAATTAGAATATAAAAAGCCTCTATATAGAAAAACATATATATCTCACTGTCGAAAAAGACTATATTCTTAAATTAAGAATATATTCTTAATTTCGGAAGAATATCATCTAAAATCTTTAAGAAGATTTTTTAAGTACACCGAAAAAATTATATTCTTGTAAGTAGAAGATTTTATACTTAAAAAATCTTCTTAAAGATTTTAGATAATATTCTTTTGAAATTAAGAATATATTCTTTATTTAAGAATATATTCTTTATTTAAGAATATAGTCTTTTTCGATAGTGAGATATATATGTGTTTTTCTATAGAGGCTTTTTATATTCTAATCAGTATATATTCTTATCAATATTACTATTTAGAGGATTTTCCTCTTAAAATAAGAAACTCTTCTTGGCGCCTATTTTAATATAAAATATACTTAAAGTAAGTGGGATATCCTCAAAACAAGAATACAATTTTTTTGGTGTATAAAAAATCTACTTACGAGAATATAATTTTTTCGGTGTATCCAACGCGCATTGAAGTAACGAGAGAATTTCGCGCTCAGCTTAGTGTCCGAGCGATTTCGCTTTATATTCAAGGACCTTTTCAGACGTTCGCGTTAAATATTTATTATGCGTTACGTTATAATATATTAACGACGCCGCGCGAGAAAAAATTCCTACAAGATTCATAGACGCCGAGAAAGAGGAAGGCCGAGACGTTGAGAATTTAACGTGTTCTTCTTGCTTCCTTAATTAAACGCTCGCGATTACGAGAGAGATAATTAATTTTTTACAATGTTTGTGATGACAAATTGATTGCACATTTTCGAACGAAACAACAAAACGGTTTTTTTGATCGCACCGATCTCAGACGATCACACTTGTGTGTCGTCGTTTTTATTTTTCTGTTTTGCACATGACGCGCGCCGTCGATTGCCGCCCATTTAAATTCAATGAACCGCGTTACGTAATCGCGCGCCACATTAGTGCGCGTATTCTAATGACATCCTTGATTATGCGGGACGTCATTGTAAGAATAACACGATGTAAAGCAAATCGCGTTCGGTTTATTTAATCGCTAAGTTTTTTTTTTGTTTTTTTGTTTCATAATTTATTCCGATTTGTTCCGCAAACTCTCGTCAAGATTTTTTATTTTACTTCAGAGCTTGTTTTCTCTCTCCTCGTGCGAACATCTTGTTTTGCGCAACTTTAATTGTTAACACACACGACGTACGTGTGTGTCCAAATATGCGGGAAATAATAATTTTATTGCGCGACTTTTAATTTTGACAAGCAGACACAGAAAACTTCTTGCTCCGACTACTTTCTGTTAAAAAAAAAAAAAAA
>NW_018020804.1:86764-117566 GCF_002006095.1 Pseudomyrmex gracilis | reverse complement strand
ATAGGCGCCAAGAAGAGTTTCTTATTTTAAGAAGAAAATCCTCTAAATAGTAATATTGATAAGAATATATACTGATTAGAATATAAAAAGCCTCTATAGAAAAACATATATATCTCACTATCAAAAAAGACTATATTCTTAAATTATATTCTTAAATTAAGAAGGCTCTTAATTTATATAAGAAACTCTTGTTGGCGCCTATTTTAGTATAAAATATACTTAAAGTAAGTGGAATATCCTCTAAACAAGAATACAATTTTTTCGGTGGAAACATACCGTTGTCCTCTCATCTCGTAAAAACAAAATATATTCCTGCGACGTTTCCGCAGCATCCTTTGCAGCAGATCGCCGACATTCGATATGTCTGATGGGTCTCGGGTGTATTTTCCACGGCATATCTTCTCTCCAACACCTCCTTAAGTTCTTATCTTTAACACGCGTGAGATTAAGATTTGCGTCGTTCCGGTCTAATCTCTTTAATCGGAAAGATGCGATTACATCGCGTAGTCGCGACGTTAATTCGAAACAGCAGCAGCTTCGGGTTCGAACTGGAGAAAGGAAGAAACCCGAATGAAAACACAAAAATTCTTTTAGACGCAACTTCCCTACCCAAGAAAGTCCCCCACTTTGCAGCCACACTGGATTTTCGACGGGTGTCCCCGCGCGCAACGCTATATCTCTCTACTCTTCGCCCGCTTTTCTTCTCTTCCCAAAATTCTCTTCTCCCCGTTTTTGAACCCAGTAATTAAAATTGTTCCATCGATCTATCCTCGCGCAATTTGTTGCACGTGATAGATGATACTTTTCACAGCTGCTCTTGTCAAAGAACAAATAAATAAATCAAACGAAAGAAAATTATTAAATTTACGCCAATCGCGCGGACAGATCAAACGAACTTTTGGCCGCCTCTACTCGCCAATTTGTGAATGAATGGCGGTCTTGTACGCGAAATATCCCCGACGCAAGTTTCGGTAACGAAGTCGAATTTCTTTGATTAAGTCGCGTTTTGCGCGTATCTCGATGCGTATCTCGTTCGTCAAACGATTGCAATGATATAAAAATATATATCGCGGCGGAGAGATCGTCGTGAAAGAAGACTCTCGAAAAAAATCGCACCGGAGAATCGGGACATCAAACGGGACGAGAGTTTTATTTCGGGGCTGCAGATTTGCGCTCGTCGCGAGCGTTTCCAATTTCGTTTCTACATGTGCGCATCAAAGACGCTTCTTCGCGACGAAAACACGAGCGCGATAAAAAAAAAAAACTTATCTCAAAATCGTTTCGTCGATTATGTTTTTTTTTTTTTACCGCGTGTCGCGCTATTGCGCAATTGCGGACATTTTCCGCAGTTTTGCGATCAGAGAACGAGACAAAAAAAAAAACCAGAACTTACGTGACAACATTTTTATTTTTCTCTCTCCTTCTTCGCGCCTGTGTGCGAAGTTGCGCACACTTGGTAGCTCGCCCGAGACTTCCATAACCGGAGAGAAAAGTTGACGACAGACTTAAAAATAAAACCGCGTTAATTCGTCCCGCCAATGTCGGCGCGATTCTTTGTACCTACTCGAGAGAGTCGGCGAAACATACACACAAACTCGTCGCGAAACGACGATTTTCGACGAGGTCTTCCTCTTCAGAAAAATCACTCGCGATCTTCTCGGATTTGCATAATTTATATATTCGTCTCATAATAAAAATCATCGCGCGCGATTGCGCAGCTTCTTCTCTTGGTTTTTGAGAAACAAATTCTCGCCCGAGAAAAAAACGGATTGGATCCAATTTAAATCTAACGAGATAAAAAAAAATGGGAAGATAAAAATCTAATTAGGTCTAAATTAAATCTAAATAGATATAAAGTAGGTCTAAATAAATATAAAGTAAATCCAAATAGATACAAGCAAATCTATGTAAATTTACACTTTTATTTATCATTGGATCTACTTTTGATCTACTCAGATCTATTATATTATATATAATATTATATAATATATTATATATATAATTATATATATAATATAATAGATCTGAGTATTATATAATATATTATATATATTATATAAATCTAAATAGATATAAGCAAATCTATGTAAATTTACACTCTTTTATTTATCATTGGATCTACTTTTGATCTACTCAGATCTATTATATTGGCGCCTGGATCGCCTCAAATCTGTTCAGATCTGCTTAAATCTAAGTAAATCTGAGTAGTTTTAACATAGTGGATCTGAGTAGATCCTAAAGTAGATTTAAATATACAAAAGTGTAAATTTAATAGTTCTTGCATTTATTTAGATCTACTTTACATCTATTTAGATTTAATTTAGATCTAATTAGATCTTTATTTTTCCAATTTTTTTATCTCGTTAAATTTAAGTTAGATCTAATCCATTTCTTTCCGGGAGATTCATCGATTATTTTTACAAGAGAGAGAGAGAGAGAGAGAGAGAGACGAAAGAACCCTGAAGTTATCGTTTGCGTTGTTTCTTTCAGACGAGCAAGAACGCGTGCAGAAGAAGACTTTCATAAACTGGATCAATTCGCATTTATCGAAGGTGAGCACATCGATCACACTTTGCTAGCTCTAGGGAGAAGAGAGCAAACACAAACGCATACACGAGCGGCGGCGCGCCTGATGACAAATAGATGCTGATAAGATGTGCGCGACGCGCGCGCTCTAGATTGGCTGATTTTTTTTATTTTTCATCATTACGTAATTTGGAGTACTACCGCGATCTCTAATACGCGGCGCAATAAAACGCGGTGATGCGGCTTTGGCTAACGTGTATACGCTGTGGCAACTCGAACGGTCGCTAGTCCGTACCTGGCTCTCAAGTTTTAGTGCTTTCCCACTTCCGCATCCTTCAAGAACTCGACTTGCCGTGCAAACTTGCGCTCCGTGACATACATATACATATATGTATGTACACGAAAGGCCGCCCAAGTATCTTGCTCGTCGCTATTTTATGTGCGTCCTTCCTCCGCTAACGCTTCTTCCTCACCTCTCACGCGGTCGTTCTTACGCGTTTGTTTGTTTTTTATTAAAATAATTAATGCAAATTCGACGGTCGATAGTCGCGCAGAATTCCGACGATAAATCTGTCGAAAAAAAAAAAAAAAAACGAAACATCGCTGAAACCTCACGGCAGTAATGCGAAATTAATACGTTGCTAATTAATATGTTGCTAATTAATATGTTGCCGCAATATATTGTGCGCAAAACATCTTCACGGAAATATTGCAATTGAGTTGTACGATATTTCTGCAATTTGCAACACGCGGCAATATTGCAACGCGTCTTGCAAGAGGTTTCGGCAATATTTCGCGCGTCTGATATTTGTTAACAGTGGTTTTCAAATTAACAAAAAAAAAAAAAAAAAACAGCCAGATCTGATTTTCGCGCTCGCATCATAAACAAATTGCGAATTGCAAACTTGCAAATTTCTTTTTTGCGCAGAGAGTTCCACCGCTTCGTGTCGACGATTTAATCGAGGATCTGAAAGACGGCACGCGGCTTCTCGCGTTACTCGAAGTTCTCTCAGGCGAGAAATTGGTAATGAAAAATATGTACTGTTATTTTGTTCTTCGCACCTTTGTTTAAATAAAAAAAAAATAAATAATCTGAAGCGTGTGTGTCTATCTAATCTCTAAAATCGTCGTTTTGTTTTCAATTTTCCCAGCCGGTCGAGAGAGGCCGCAACTTAAAGAGACCGCATTTCCTCAGCAACGCCAATAGCGCGCTGCAATTTTTGCAGAGCAAAAAGGTGCGTGCGTTGTTTTTCTTTTTTGTTTTCTTTCTTTTATTCCACTCCGCATACAAAGTAAAAACAGAAAAAAAAAAATCAACGAATATATTAATTTCTAATCCGATGACACGCTCTTTCGCAGATCAAATTAGTGAATATAAACTCATCCGATTTGGTTGACGGACGACCCCCGGTAGTGTTAGGCTTAATATGGACCATTATTTTGTACTTCCAGGTATTTATCTCGTCACGCTTGTAATTTTCATACACACACACGCACACACACACACACAAGCAATTCGTACGTAATGGTAGCTACGCTAAAAGAGCACCATTATTTACTCTTTAGTATGCGGTAGCTGCTTTTGTAACTTACATAGCGCTCGTATAACATCACGTATATAATAAAAAAAAAATACAAACTTTTTTTTTCTGTACAAATATTATATGCGCAACAGCACCAACCAAGTTTTTTCAAATTCTGTTCGCAACGAGGATCGATTTTGCGCGCGCTCGCGCGATCTTCAAACGACACTGCAATTCTCAAACTCAAAAAAAAAACAGATGTTGTTTCGGAAAGAAACGATCGGCTGCAACAAGGTAACGTTTTTTTTTTTTCAATTAAATCGCGAGCGCGCGGTAGAAGCAATCGATCCTCGTCGCGAGTAAAAAAAAGTAAGTTATGTTCATCACTTTCTTTTGTCTCTGCTAACCGCGTGTCTATTCCAACAAACAAGCTACGATCAAAGGATCGCAAGCGGGTGAGTAGCGACAAAAACAAAAAGCGAGGAAATCGCGAACCCTAACGCGATCCTTATAACCGCGCGATGCTATATATATATATCCGCATCCATCCAGACAGTAAGATTAAAATGCACTTGCATGATATTGCGCATTTTCAATTAGCGAGCTACAATCTCTCGTTTATCTCCCATAGACTCGACAAGAATAATAATAATAATAATAATAATAATGAAAAAAAAGAGAACAAAAAAAAAAACTTGACACGACCTCGATTGATTAGATGATCGTTTTTTAGATCGAGGAGAACACGAGGGCTCTCGAATATCTCGGACAGGCCTGGGGCAGTCAGAGCAGCCTCGAAAGTCTCGGCACTCAAAGCTCAGCGGCGAGCGAGAGAAAACGCATAAGCAGCGAAAAGTGGAAACAAGGGGCGCGAAAAACCCTGCTTCAATGGGTCACCAATGCATTGCCTAAGTCAGTACCTAAGTAGGTCGCGTCGCATTTTTTTTTTTCGATATCCAAACCGTCGATGAATCGACGTGCCCTTCGGATGACTGTGGCCCCCGGTCACGTTCGACCTGATATTTTGTAACAATCAAAAAATTTTTGCCTCGTTTTACACAAGTATATATAGCGAACTAAACTATTGATAGTTTTTTTAATAATTTTGTTTCGCATATTTTCTTTTTGTTCTTATTTTAAATACATTCCAATTACGGTCAATTTCTCCGATTGGGTCTCTCGAGTGAGACCCAACCACCCCCCGCCAACGAAGGGTTTAGTCCCGACAAATGACGAATCGCGCCGAGTTTATGTATTCCATAAAAAAAAAAAAAAAAAACAATGTAACGTATCAAAGTAATATAATTGTTATATAACCGAAATCGCGATTCTCCACAGGGACGTGAATATTCAAGTTCGAGACTTCGGTGAGAGTTGGCGAGACGGAAATGCCTTTCTGGCTATTATCGACGCGATTAAAGCCAACTTGGTGAACATAGCGGCCATGAGAGAAGCCACGAACAAAGCTAGGTTGGAGAAAGCTTTTCACGTGGCCGAAGTTGAGCTTGGCATCGCTCGACTGTTGGATCCCGAGGACGTGGACGTGCCGCAACCCGATGAGAAATCAATCATGACCTACGTCGCACAATTTCTGCACAAATATCCGGAACCGGGTAACAAAGCTCCGGATTCGTTCGCGGCCGTACAGGAGGAGTACGACGGTCTTCTCGTTTGGCTCAACGAGCGCATCAGACAGCTCGATCAGCTCGACAGAACGAACACATTTCCGCAAAATTATTTGGTACTTTCGCAACAAGATTTTATTAAACGTTAGATTTAAGATTTTGCGATTTTTTTTCTTTTCTCATTTCGCTTTGTCAAGTGAGACAGTTCTTCTTGCAGGATTACATGCTGTGTAGAACGGAGGCCGATGAGAAATTCATCGTTTACAAGAAACTGCAGACTTTGGTCGACACGTCCAGCATGATAAGCATCACGCGAGACTCCTGGAAGCACATACAAATGTTGTGGCATCAAATGGAATTGCTCGTAAGAAAATTTTCCGAAATGTTTTTTTGTGAAAAAAAAAAATCGTAAGAAAGTTTTTTCAGAAACTGGATATCTGGTTTTGTTTTTTCTTTAGATGATGCATTGGCTCTGGGCGTTAGACTCGGCGTTACCGGGCGAATTGGGAGAGGCCGGTAGATGGTTAGCGAAAGCCGAAGCTCTGTTGCATTCGGACAACGACATACCGACGGAAATGATGGACAGCACGGCGGGTATAATCTCGAACAAGCTGGAGGATCACAAGAAGTTCTTCCTCGACCTGCCCGCAATGACGGACAAGTTTCAGCGTGCCAAAAACTCGTTGCCGTTGGCGCAGCAAGTACAGTTGGAACACTTGGAGAACATGTCCGCGCGTTTCAACAGCTTGCCCGATCGTGCCGCCAAGAGAAAAACGAAATTGAAGTTCTTGGAGCACAAATGTTGTCTGATAGCTTTCCTGTATCTCGTCGAGACCAAGCTGAAAGGCTGGAACGTCAAGTACGGCACGGAGGAGAAAGTGCATCAAATGCTGGAGCAATATCGCAACTTTGTTTCGAAAAACAGAATATTTCAGGAGTTCCAGAAGGCTTACTTGGACATGCAGCAAGTTGCCGAGGAGTACAAGAGAGATGGCAATATTGGTAAGCAAGAGATGTATTAATAATTAGAATTATTGAATCGGAGATAACTTAGAAAATTGCGTTTTCAGATCGAGATGAGTGTCTCAATATCGATCGCTTCATGCGCGACACAGCTGAGAAGTGGAAAAACGTGTCGATGGATTTGCGATGTGCTCAGAGCATGCTCGAGGAAGTCGTCGCTTATTGGCGCCGCTGGAACATCGTTTCGGACGAATTCGAGGCGTGGCTGCTTCGCGCCGAACCCGCCCTCAATCTTCCAGAAGAGGAGAAAATGGAATTCTTTCAGGATATCAGCGTGTGGAAGGACAAGTACCAGCAGTTGTCCGACACCGTGAGTTTTCTGATCGCCACGTCCGACGAGACGGTCGCTCTGCGTCTGAAGGAACGTTACGGAAATCTGACGTCCAGATGGGAGAAGCTATTCCAAGAAGCCAAGCAGTACATGCACGCGGGCGATCTTATTCGAACGAGAAAGGACTACAAGGCGGGCGTGGAGACTTTGCAGAACTGGCTGAGAAACGCCGAGTCCGCCTTGTCGACCACCGGACTAAGTTCGACAGAACGGATCAAGGCCTACGGCGAGAAACTGCAGATTCTTCACAACGAAGTCGAGGGCATCGAGGAACTGTTCAAGAATATCAGCAAGAAGTTTCAGACCCTCATCCAGGACCTGTCTCGCGACGAAGTCGACAAAATGATGAACACATTGAAGAAGGAGAAAGAAGCGCTTATTAAAGTACGCGCGCTGATACCAATGCAACTCCACTTGTATCACCAACTGTTGGTGCAACAAGAATCGCTCGAGACGGGACAGAAGGAGATATCCGCGTGGTTGGACGAAGCCGAAAACTTTTTGGCCAATATCAATCTCGCGGGTGGTCGGGACGCTGCGTTGGCTCAATTGGAACATCACAAAGCCTTTTTCTCGAGAACGCTCTATTACAAGTCCATGCTGGAGTCGAAGAACAAGGTGTTCGCAAGCATCGTCAAGACTGTGGACAGTCACGCCGATGTGAACACGGCCGAGGGAGGAGCCACTCTTAGAGAACTCAACGAACGATTTAACAAACTCTCGCAGACGGCGCAAACCTGGGAACAACGTCTTCAAGAATCCGTGCGACGTTGGACCAAGTTCAGGGAGTGCGAGCGGCAGATCTCCGAGTGGCTGTCGGTCGCGGAAACGATGATCAACGACAAGCACATCGACAATCGTCAATCCGTGGAACATCACAAAAATTTCTTCGGCAAAGTCAACGAGAAATGGATACAAGATCTGGTTAAGGCCGGTCAAGATCTTCGAAACATACTGCCGGCCGATCAGCAACTTCCCATTGCGAACACCGTGGAAGCTCTACAAAATCGCTGGAAGGAGGTTCTTATATTCGCGCCGCTCCATCTGATGAGACTCGAGTTTCGTCTGGACGAAGCCAGCTTCTATCAATATCTCAAAGAGATCGAGATGGAAATCAATTCCGAGCAGCAAGCGCTCATTAACAACGACGATGTGGACGGTATTCAGCAACGCAACAAGGAGTTCTTCGTGAACCGCGGCACCGTGCTCGAGGTCGAGCGCTGTTTGCAGACTCTGAAGAGAATTAGCGACGTTTACAACAAGCACAAACCGAAGGACACCAGTCTGATCGACGCCGCGCAAAATGCCGAACGTTTCTGGGAAGAAACCGCGCAGAAGGTGGAAAATCTGAGGAAACAGTTGCGCGAGGTTCCGCAGCAATGGGCAGCTTACAGACAGAAGTGAGTAGTCGAGCTTAGCGAAGAAGGAAATTGACGGTCGAAGAAACGTTTTATTTCAAACACGTTATGTATATTCGATTCCAGATTCGACGAGATGGTGCAGTGGATGGATCATGTCGACAGTATTCTGAGAACTATTTTGCGCGAGGTGAACACTCTGGAAGAATTCGAAAAGGAAAAGACCATATTCCAGGTAAGCAACGAGATAATCAATCTCGCGTCTAGAATCTCTACTCTCTCGCGCGTCTCTCTCTTTCTCTAAACATTAAAAAAATATTAAACCACTCTCTCTGCCTGACTCATTTGTTCTCTGCGTACCTTCCGGCTAGCTCCAGACCTTGACGGTAAATATTCGCGCGTACTTCCGTGTAGCGCGTTTATCCGCGCGTTTTGATAAAAGAAAAAATGTAAAAATGTTTCGTCGATTGTTGACAGAAAATCTGCCGCGAGGCCGACGGCAAACGCGAGGAGATGAAGTGGCTGGTTCAGACTCTCGATAACTTGACGCTGAATCGTTCGGATCGCGAGGCGTTGACGGCGCAGCAGAACTTGGAGCAACTGATATCCCGCTACAAGAACCTGATACCCACGATCGAGATAACAATGACGAAAACGGACATCTATTCGAAGAGTTACACCTATCGGAAGGAGGTGCGCGAGGTGTGCACCTTGCTGCGCACAGTTCGCGAGCAATCGAAGGAAGAAGTCGCTCCGGAAATACCTGAGAAACTGCAGAGCGCGTTGACCAATCAGGAATCCCGTTTGAATCAATTGGAACAACAGCGGGCGAACATTGTCAGTATGTTGCAACGCGGCAAGGATCTTCTGAAGGATCAGCACGCACCGCCGTTCGTGTCTTCCGAGGTCCAGCAACTTGAAAGCAATTGGAACGACACGTACGGCCAGAGCATGGAGACGCTCAAGTCTCTGAAGGACTCGCAGAAGCTCTGGAGCACCTATCAGGATCAGAAGAATGAGATTTCGAAACTGATCGAACAGGCCGAACGGGAGTTGCGACAGATGGAGTCGACGTCGTACTACGACGCCGCTCAAGTGTCTTCCGATCTGCAGAAGAAACAGGAATTCAACGAGAATTTGAGAAAAGCGAGCGACGAGATGATGAGGAAACTGCGCGAAACCCACACAAATCTCTTGCAAACCCTCAAACCGTCGAGCAAGAAGGAAATTCTAGAGAAAGAAGTCACGGAAACGGAAAAGAAGGTCGAACACACGCTGAAGATGGTGCGCGAGAAGGTGGTTTATCTTCAGGAACACAGCGCTCGCTGGAACAAATTTCAATCGAAACTCATGGAACTTCGAACGTGGACGCAGCAAGCCGCGCCACAGTCGATCGCGGATATCGAAGATTCCGCGGCTTCACCCGAGGAAAAAGTACGCAAAGTCGAGAACCTGCAGAGAGAAATAAAGGAGAAGTCGTCTACTTTGAACGTTCTCGAAGACGAGTCCCGAAAACTCGTCAAAGGCAAGTATCAAATTTTTTGTTTTTGTTTCGTATTCGACAAGATTAACATTTAATTTTAAATTCAATCGATGAGATTTGAAAAAAAATATTAATTTTTTCCAAATCAACTTCAATATTTAAAACTAAAGTTAGAAATAGATAACGAACGTTAAATTTTTCTGTGTGACACAGAGGACACCGCACCGGCGGAACGACTGCGCCACGACATCGAGCATCTTCGCAAATCGATCGAGTCGCTGAACAAGAACGCGATAACGCAACGCGAGGTGGTCACGCAAAATCTCGCCATGTGGAAAGAATACGAGGAGGGTATTCGGAAGATAAAACCCTGGATTGAGAAAGCGGAGTCCAAGGCAGCCGCGATGGGCAGCAAACCCACCACTCTGAGCCAAGCCGCGCAGATGTTGGAGTCAGCCAGAACCTTCCAAGTCCAGTGTCAGGAACATCTTCCGAAGGTTCAGAATCTGTCGACTATCAGTCAGCAAATAACCGGAAGAACGGTAGCGCCCGACGAGGTCGACGCGGTTCATACGCGATGGAACGCGGTTTACGACGTGGCGGTGCAGACAACGACCAAATTGGACAAACTAGTTACGTCGTGGAACACCTTCGAGACCGAAACGAAGGAATTTAACGACTGGTTGGAAACCAGCGAGGAAAAAGCTCGAAAGGAACCGAATGTTCGAACGCGCGAAGCCGCCAAGCTCGAGGCAGAGTTGGCGCAGCTGAAAGCGTTCAACAAAAGCATATCCGATCATCAGGCCCAATTGATATCGCTGACCCAGCTTTCCGATCACATCAGTCACGGGTTGTCGATCGACGGTGCGTCCGCGTTGAAGAATCGCGTCGCCGAGATGAAGTCCAGAGTGAGCAAACTCGCGGACACCGTTCGTCATCACATCAATCGCGTATCCGATTCGCTGTTGGCGCAACAAGAGTTTCAGATGAAGATAATCGACTTCGAGAACTGGATGACGAGGCTCAGATCCAACATCAACGAGCTCGAAGACGTTAACGTCGACAACGTCGACACGAGTCTGCAGGCGGTGCACGCGTATCTTCAGGAACACTCGGAGAAACAGCCTGCATTCGCGGTTATCTACGACGAGATCAAACAGTTGTCGTCCCAAAGTTCCGTGTCGGAAGCGGCCACGTTGGACGAGACCTACACGTTCTTGGCGAAGAAATACAAAGCGCTCGAGGACGATCTGCGAGAGAAGAAGAAAAGTCTCGAGAAGTGGATCGAACTTTTGAACTGGCACAACGAGGCCAACGCGCAACTCAATCATTGCAAGTACGAGGCCGAGGCGAGAAAACCAACCATCGCCGATCTAAACAGACTTTCGTCGGAGCTCGAGAGTGTGCGCGCGAAGATCAACACCTGGAACGAGCGCGTTCCGCTGATGGACAGCACTCAGGGAATACATATTCGCGACAAGCAAGGAAAACCGATAACCGCGACCGCGCTGCTGAACGATCTCGAGTCGAAAGCGACGGTGTTGAAGAGAGAATTGTCCGCCAAACGCGACAAGTTGGAGAATCTCGACGCCAAGTGGAACAACTTCAGAAAATTGCAACAGAAAATCACGGAACAGATTGTTAACGTGCAAACGAAACTGCAAGACATCACATACGCCGTCGACGCTTGCGAGAAGCTCGCGCCGGCGATCGAGCAAATCGACGACCTGATCGAGGAGCACCAGAGACGAGAACCGGAGAAGGAAGTTCTTCATCGAGAAGGCGACAACTTGATGAAAGAGGATCAACGCGCGATAACCAACATTCAAGTGGTAGTTTGCTCGGTGGACGGCAACTGGGAAAAAGTCAACGAGCTTCTGCGCGAGCAGAGGAAAAAATATTCCGAGATGGACGCCGATTGGAAACAGTACCGGGAAGCCAGGGAGAAGTTGAACAAGTCGATCGACGGTGCGAGAACTTTGTGCCAGTCGATAAAAGACGTGTCGATCGACATCACCCAAGTCAACATGGCTCTGGAGAAGCACAAGAAAGCCTCGGAGATTCTGAAGAACGGCAAGCAACATCTGGACAAGATGGACGTCAAGATGCAACAGATCGCGAAGGAGGCGTCGTTGATGCCAAACTTCAAGATCAGTCCGATCGAATCGGATCTGTCCGACGTGCGCAAGAAATATCACGAGACCTACGCGGAAGTGATCGATCGCACTCAACTGCACGAGACGCAAGTCGTCATTTGGAAACAGATCGAGGATGCTAAACGCGAACTGATCAAGTGGCTGAGCGACACGACGGAAGCTTGCACCGCGGCGTGTCAGCGTTTGCTCGACGCCGAACACGGACAAGCGCAACTGGCGAGATATCGTGAAGAATTGCCGGCGCAGCAGCAACTTCGTCAGAGCATCGCCACGAAGACCGAGCAACTCGTCAAGTTGAACGACGACACGGACATACCGACTCTGAGATGTCTCAACAATTTGTTGGACGATCACTTCAAACTTGTCCACGAAGCCGCTGACAAACTCGCGTCGCTCATGTCGACGTTCAACGAGAAGGAAAAAGACGTCAAGCAGAACCTGAAGAAATGCGGCGACGCGATATCGAAGATACGCGAGGAGATAATCAAGTGCGACGATCTGACCGGCGAGAACGTCAAGATTCTGCACAGAATCAACAAGTGTCAGGAGTTGAAGACCGAGCTGAACAAGTGCGATCGCACGCTCGCGGAAATCGACGAGAAACTGAAGAACATGACGTCGGATTATCCAACTATATCCAAATCCAGTCTGCCGAAAGAACTGCAGGCGTTGCAGCTCCGCAGAGACGGGGTGGCCAGTCACGCCGACAAGGTGAACGCGACCTTGGTTGCCTTCCTCGCGAAACTCTATCACGAGAAATTCGGCGTTCTGCAGCGCATGGTTGCGACGCACAAGGAGAAGGTGGCCTGGTGCGAACCCGAGCAGAGCAGCGATCGTTACAATCTCCAAGTGAAGATGACCTCGCTGGCGGACGTGGAAACCGGCATTGCCGACTGCGAGGCGAGAAAAATCGACACGGACAATTTGCTGAAGCTCATCGACACCGTCGAGAGCCCCGAGACCATTTCGGATCTCAGAAACGAGCGCGACAAGGTCGTCGCCGACTTGGACTCCCTCAAAGTCAGCTATCGAAGAATCAGATCCGTGCTGGAACAGAACATCGCTCTGTGGCAGCGATACGAGGTCGCGTCCGAGAACGTGGTCGCCTGGCTCAAGGAGAACGAGAACAAAATTCGAATTGAAGCCACGACGCTTCTCAATCCGGACAATCTGGACGCGAAGATCGCCGAGGTGAAGCAACTCGAGAAGGAGGTTCGTAACTACGAGGGCGAGATGAAGAATCTGATCGCGCTCGGGGAGGAGATCGCCAAGGTCAGTCCGGAGTCTCGCGTGACTCATTACGTCGGACACTTGAACACGCGTTATCATTCGGTTCTCAAGTTCCTGGCCCAGCATCTGCAGAGACTCGCGGAACTCAAACAGGTCAGAAGTCAGTATCTCGCCAATGTGAAAGAGTTGGAACAGTGGTTGCAAAATGCGGAGCGAAAGCTGAAGACTTACGACGAGATAAGCGGACCGAAACCGATGACATTTTATCAATCCCGACTGAAGGAACTGAAGGCGTTCAGAGAAGAGCGCGAAGCCGGACAAGTTATCCTGAATCGAACAGCGGAAACGGGAGAGGCGCTTTTCGCGAGAATAACGCCGGATCACAGAGAACTCATCAGAGGCGAGCTGAGAAATTTGCGCAGTGGCGTCGAAGCTCTGGCCGATCGCGCGAACGCGATTTACAAGAAGATCGAGAGCGACATGATGCATCGGTCCTCGTTTGAGGACAAATATTCCCAGGTGAAACAGTGGCTGAACGAAGCGCGAAAGAAGCTGGGAGACAAGCAGGATCTGCTGCCGACGCTTCAGGAGAAGAAAATCACGTTGCATCTGTACAAAGCCATCGCGCAGGACGTTGGAATTCATCGGAATATTTTGCAACAACTTCAAGACCGACTTGGCGCGATGCCGGACGACGAGGCAAGCGAGATGCTCAACAGCCTGATCGAGGCGCACGAGAAACTGTCGGAAGACGTCGAGAGCCGAATTAACATAGCTGAAACCCACGTGACAAATCACGAGGCTTATCTCCAAACGTTCGAGAAGACTCGAGACTGGATCAACACGATAGTGAACGAGGCGTCGGCGATCAGCGAGAACATCTCGATCGACCGGGACACAGCCAAGTCCAAAATCGCTTTGATCAACAACATTTTGCAACAGAAACCCGAGGGCGACAGGATCTTAGCCGACTGCAATCAGCAACTGAACATCGTTCTTGAGCAAACGTCGATACCGGGTCACGCCCCGTTGCTCAAGAGTTTCGAGCAACAGAAGAAGATCTGGCAGGACTTCCTTCAGCAATGCGCGACGAGCAGAGACAAACTGAATCGTCTGTTCGACCAATGGTCCGAGTTCGAGAGAGTGGTCGAACATCTGGAATCCTGGTTGAAACAGATCGAGGGCCAGGTTAAGGATCAGAGCTTGAAGAGTACCGAGGAAACGAAACGCGTTCACATGCAGAAGTTGAAGTCTCTCGAGGAAATTATCGTGGCGAAGGGTGCGGAGTTTAACGCGGCTGTCGAGAAGAGTCAGAGCGTGGAAGCGGAATCCGATCTGGCCGCCAGAGTGTCTCGTCAAGCCACCAGGTACCAAGCGATCAGAAATCAAGCGAAAGAGGCTGTCGCGAAGTACGAGCAGTACGTGAGAGAGCACGCTCTGTTCAACGAGAGATACAATCAATTTCTGCAGTGGATTACCGAGATGGAGACCGAGCTGAGCAAACACAGCGAGATCGTCGGCGATCTGGCGTTGCTGCAGAGCAGACAGAAACACATCAGGGATCTTTGCGACGTTAGAACTCGCGAGAACACTCGCTTCGAATCCGTCATCGATCTCGGCGAGAAACTCTACGTGCACACCTCGCCCGACGGCCGAGAGATCATCAGGCAACAGCTAAGAAATCTGCGCAGCTTGTGGGACGGATTCTCCGAGAATCTTCAGAGCTCGATGCAAAAGTTGGATCAGTGTCTCATGCAGTTCGCCGATTTCTCGTTATCTCAGGAACAACTCACCTCGTGGCTGAAGGACGTCGAGCGAGCGATGCATCAGCACACGGAGCTCAAGTCCACGTTGGAAGAAAAACGCGCGCAATTGCAGAATCACAAGATCATGCATCAGGAGATCATGTCGCATCAGTCGTTGGTTGAGTCGGTCTGCGACAAAGCTCAACAGCTGGTCGATCAGACCAAGCACACGTCCCTCAACGTTTATCTGTCGTCCATCAAACAGTTCTTCCAGAGCATCGTCGCCAATTCGCGAGAGTTGTTGGAGAATCTCGAGGACTGTTGCGACAAGCACCATCGTTTCAATCTTCAATGCAAATGCTTCTCCGAGTGGTTGAACGGAGAACGGGAGAAACTGGCCGAGTGCAACGACGTGACCGGCGAACGTTCCGAGATATCTCGCAGATTGACGAGCCTCGCGGTGCTGAAGGAGGATCAGGCGCACGGGGCGGATCATCTCGCGAAATTGAAAGAACTCAAGACGTCTATGGCGAAGAACACCGCGCCGAAGGGTCGGGAAGTTATCGATAAGGAAGTGACCGCTTTGGAAAATAAGTTGCAGCAATATCTGAACGAAATCGGTAAGTAACACGCACTTTGCGTTTTTGGGTTTTTTTTTTTTTTTATACACAGCACAGTTACAATAAAATCAATCAAGAGAACTTGTATCTGATGTATCGACATCTTTGCTTGGCGACTCCTCGAATTTGTCATTAACTTCGATTTTTTGCAATTAAATATTAGCGTACGTGGAGGAACGGCTGAGAACGGCTCTGGAGAAATGGCAGAACTTCGAGGATCAGTTGGAAGTTCACACAAAGTGGTTCCGTTCCATGGAGGCGATGTTTCGGGATCAGCAGCTCCAGGCGACGTTGAAGGACAAAGAAGCCCGACTTAACGCGTTCAAGGACAAACGAGAGAGCATCGCGCAACACGAGCGCAAGATCGACGAGTTCGTGGACGAGTCGCACAGTTTGCTGCACACGAGCGGTATCGCGCGTATCAAACCCCTCATCTCTCAAGTCAGCAACAGATACCAGTTGCTGCTCGCGTTAAGCAAGGACGTGATAAATCAGTGTCAGACTATCGCTGACGAGCATCGCGCCTACGAGGATAAGCTGCGAATCATCGACGATTGGCTCACGTCTCTCGAGCGCAACCTCGACACCTTGAAGAAGGACGAGATCGGCGAAGATCTCGAGGCGAGAAATTCGCGTTTGCAGGTTTTGCTGGCCGAGAAGGAACAGGCCGGACATCGTTTGGCCGGATTGACGTCTCTAGGCGAGAGAATTCTTCCGGACACTTCAGCGCAAGGACGCGAAGCGATCAGACACGAGCTGCGACACGCGCGCGAACGATGGGACCGTCTGGCCGAGAGCATCACCGAGCAACAGAAGAAGCAAGACGCGCGATCTCTGCAATGGTCCAGTTATCAGGAAACTCTGCAGCAAATTCTAGCCTGGTTGGACACCATGGAACGCGCGGTTAAACAAGATTCGTCGATCGTGTGGTCGTCCCTTCAAGAGATAAGATCCAAATTACTCAAACTTAAGGTTCGCGCACCAATTACGTATCTAATGTACCTTTATTTCTTTTTTTATTTATTTTTTTTTTTAATCGAGATTAAATATTTATATCAAATGCGTGCGAAATTTGTTTATTTAACATGATTAAATATGAAAATATATGTTAAATATAGAAAATATTTCTAATTGCGAGAAGAGCGAGCTGTTCACGGCGCCATATATTGTTGGCGGCGGAACTCGGGAGGATGGCGCCAGGAACATCTTGTTTCTTGCAAAATATAAAATATAAAATATTTACTTGCAAAATATAAAATATTTTGTCTCCGGAAAAATAAATAAAAACAGATTTCACGCGTTTACGTAAATATTTAGCAGTTTGTAAACTGAAAAGAAAAAAAATAAGAGAAGAAAACAGCTTGCATTTTTCTTTCTTATTTTTGTTTTTACTTTTTTATTTAACTTTTTCTTGTTCTATTTTCAAGACGGTGCATCAGGAGATTTTGGCGCACAAGCGAATAATCGAGGGCATTTCCGAAAAAGCTAGCGCCTTGATTCAAGTCGCTCAAGTTCCGTCAGACGTTCACGAGAAAGTTGTTTCGGTATCGAAGAGATACGAGAAACTGGTGGATACGTCGCAGAAGGGAATATTCGGATTGGAGGCATTGCTCGATATTTTTCAACAATTTCACGATTTGCAAAAAGCTTATCAGGATTATCAAAAACGTCAGTGGGAACGATTGGCGAATTACAACGATTACACCGGGAACAAATCCGCACTGCAAGCCAGATTGGCCAAAGTAATGGAAATACAAGACAGTCAGAGCGAGGGCGAGATCAGGCTGAAGGTTCTCGAGGAACACGTGGCGCAAAGCTCGCGCACTTTGCCACCGCGATCTCAGGAAACCATGGAACGAGATCTGGCGAATCTCAAGTGAGTGAAACGATAAGGAAACTGATATATACTATAAGTGTTAAAAAATTAACAACTGTTAATTAACTTTGACTTTGAGTCACACTTGAGATATTGAATCAAAAACACTGTGTTTTGCTTTGAAATTTTGAAACTCTGGCACAGCATCTTCAAAAAATCGCACTTCTCGCACCAGTTCTCGAGTAATGAGAAACAAATATATTCAAAAAGAAATATTAAAATATTAAAAAATATTAAAAATTAAAATATTAACTTTTTGATTAATCAGTAGAATAGAATTAAGAATCCGCGACCTAGCCACAGTCCTCCGAGGAGTATTGATGATCAACTAAATGAACACACGTTGAACTTGTCCCTTAGATTCGAGCACAAGAAATTCGCTACAGCCGTGAGCGACGTCGTGCGCGGCATCGAGGAAAGAATACAGCAGTGGAGCGAGTACGAGAGCTCGTTGGAACGTTTGCTCACCTGGCTCGTCGACGCCGAAACGTCACTCAAGAATTATTGTCTTAAGAACACGCTCGAGGAGAAACAGGAGCAACTCGACAAGTATCAAGTGAGTTTATGGACCAAAGCGATCGGAAGAGCAAAGTTGACGAGATCATGTTTTCATGAGCTTGTTTTCATCTTTTTCACGTAAGAATTTGATGAAACGAACGACCACCACTTGTCGAATTAGGACACACGAAGAGACACGCTAAATAATTCATTTACCACGAAGTTGTGCAGATTTTCAAAGCATCCGAGATTTTGATCAGCACGTAGTAGTTTTTCTGTTTGGCCACAACACACGTTTGCGACACATGTGACCGCGATGAAAATGTTTTGCAGTGTTTCTTTTTTTTTTTTTTATACAACCCTTGTATGAGAGACACAAATCGTGTGCGAGTAGAGTCAGCGGAAATGCGAGAGAAGAAAACGCCCCCGCTCCCCCCACGTCCACGCAAACTCTCTCTTATCTCCACAACTCGCGTAATTAATTTTTGTCCCCTCACGCAATTGATTCTGTATATGAACAAAAATTTCCTGTAGGAACTGCAAAAGGTCTCTGATTCGCGGAACACGGACGTGACAGAACTGGTTGCGCTCGGCGATCATCTCGAACAAGTAAGAGATACTGCGAACTGTGTTATACAACTACTTGCCAAATACTTTTTGCCAAGAGAGACGGGATCATCATCGCAAACAAAGGCTTTATACATTGCGCAACGAGTGTTCTTCTTCTTTTTTTTTTTTTGTCCTCTCTGACTGTGAATTGCGTTTCTCTGTCGCGGTCTTTCAGCTTTTGCGGCTTTTTTTTTTATCAGGCGAAGGCGACGTTGGTTCTGGCGTTGAACGACAACGCGCGATCAGCAAGATCCAAGATACGACGATACAAGTCTGGCCGTTTTGCCGAACGAAATCAATATCATCAAGTTTTTTTTAATTGATCGTCACTTGGACTCAGAGCATCTCTGTGTCTCGATCTCACACGTTGACATCTTTGCAAAGTTTTGTGTATAATATCGGATCTTTGATGATTTATTGATTTGCGTTCAGCGAACACCGCGTTTTCAGCTTTACAATATTCGCAGCAAAGGAGTTTTGTTTTTGTACAATGAGCTTCTCTCGCACTAAGATTTTCTCATTAATTAGGACACAAACAAATTATTATTGTACGTACGAATGAAACAATTAAAAACTCTATGATGCGCCTATCGCATTTAACGCACATTATTTCTTCTTAAATGTTGTTTTAACACTCAACAACAATAATCTAACCGGGCTTCTCGCTCCGAGAGACAAAATTCTCGACTTCCTCCTCGCATATATAAAAAAATTCGCAAAACAGAGACTCCTCGTCGTTAGTCTCAATCCGCAAACGTGCGCTAAAGAGCGATTTGTTTTTTTTTTTTTCAGTCACTGATTGCGAATCTCCGACAAAACGAGGCGGAATTCGACAAAATGAACGACAATTCGTCGGAGCTGATGCAGATAAGCGGCGAGACCAGATTTTCCGCCAGTATTCAACAAGTCACGTCGCGTTTCCAATCGATTCAAGTGACCGCCAAGGTGTGATATAATTTAATCAAAATTTTGTTCGCAACAACACATAAATCGCGTCTGAACTAATTTTGTACGCAATTACGCGGTTTAGGAACTCGTAAAGAAGTGTGAACAAGCGGTCGCGGACCATGCGAGCTACTTGGATCGTTACAAGCAATGTTCCGAGTGGTTGGCAGGCACCAGAGCGCGTTACCAAGCCATCAGGGAAAACGCAAGCGGTACCCGTCAGGAGTTGATCTCGAACGTTGACGTCTTAAGGGAGATTCTAGCTCGTCAGTCCACATCGACGGTTCTGATAAACAGCTCCGTCGAGGCTGGGGAACGATTGTATCCAACGACCGGCGCGGAGGGTCGAGAAATCATTCGCCAGCAACTGTCGGATCTTCAACAAGCCTTCGAGGAGTTTTACGACGGCGTGGCGTCGACCGAGCGAGAGTTGCAAGAGAAGATTTCGCGATGGTCCGGTTTCGACGAGTGCAGCGAGGCCTTTGAAAATTGGCTGAAGACAGCGGAGGCTCAGTTGAAGCGGGAGATCGAATTGAAGACCACCTTGGACGAGAAACGCGCCCAGTTGCAGATCTATCGCACAATCTTGCACGACGCTCAAACGCATCAGCAGGATCTGTTGGATTTCCGAGACAGGGCGGACAATCTGCCGGATCGAACCGACAGGATCGATCAGACGCTCAACAGTTTGACAGATCGGTACAACGCGTTGCTGAAACGCGCGACCAAATTTGTGGAGAGATACGAGGGCATAGTTAGCGATCATCAGCAGTACAGCAAGGCTGTTCTAGACACCCACGAGTGGTTGGACGCCACGCACAACGCCGTGAGTCTGTGGGGCGATGTGGAGTTGGAAAGAGTGTCTCTGCACACGAATCTGGACCGTTTGAAGAATCTGTTGCATAGTCTGCCGGAGGATCAGTCGCGGGTGCAACAGATCAGATCGTTGGGCGAGAAAGTGATACCCGGCACTCTGGAATCGGGACAGGTGAACATACGATCGCAAATCGATTCCTCGCAACAGGAATGGGAAGGTTTGATATCCGCCGTCAAGTCCACGATCGAGGCGCTCGAGAGCAAACTTCAGCAATGGAACGAGTTCGAAACGTCGAAGGAACAGTGTCTGGCGTGGATGAGGGACACCGACACGAAGTTGCACGCTGTCGATCTCAAGCCTACCTTAGCGGAGAAGAAGAACCAACTTGAAAAATTGCGCGCTCTTCAGGGCGAAGTTCGCGCCAAGGAACTCGAGATCGACGCTGTTGCCGAACGAGCTCAGCAGCTTCACAAGAACGTCACTTCTCGCACGTCCCACATGTCGGAATTGAGCATCAAGTATCAACAGATCTCGAACAAAATCAAAGATCTCAACAATCGCTGGCATCAGTACGTCGCCACGCATCAAGATTTCGACAATCAACTGGCAGAATGTACCACTTGGCTTGAAGACATTAGAAACAAACTGGCCTACTGTTCCGACTTGAGCGCATCCTCGCAGAAAGATCTGGAGCGAAAGATGGATATCGTGCAAGACCTGTTGTTGTACAAAGAAGACGGTTTTGCGAAGGTTCAGGGTATCATTGAACTGGCTCAGGCTGTTCTAGCGAATACAGCTCCATCCGGTCATCAAGCGATCAACGACGCTTTGGCGAGACTTCAGGAACAATGGAGCGCCTTGGCGTCAAAGATGCTCGAGACCAAGACGAATTTGGACGACTCGATTAACAAATGGGCCGGTCTGTTGGAGCAAATACAATCTATCAACAAGACGGTCGAGTACATGCAGACGTCGATCGACGAGATATCGCAGTTTCAGACAACGATGTCGGAGAAGAGGAGCCAATTGGAACGGATCAAAGCGCTCGAGGAAAAAGTTCGCTGCGAGAACATCGAGGTCGACAGTCTAAAAAGCAAGGTCGCGGAAATGATCGCGAGCGGTCAGCAAGGACTGGCTGCTTTGCAAGCTCAGGATATACTGAACAAATTTGACCAACTGTTCGAGAAGATTAAATCTCTGTTGACCGAACGGGAGGAACAGTACAAGGATCATCGTCTTTACAAAGAAGCGCACGACGATCTCATCAACTGGCTCAGTCGCGCGCGCGAGAAGATACCGTCTATGAAACAAAGATCGCTCAGCGACAAGCTGGCGATCGAGAACGCGGTCGGGCCTCTCGAAAGTCTCTTGAACAAGAAAGCTCAGGGCGAATTGCTCGTGGAACATTTGCAGCACACCGGAAAGGTCGTCTGTGCCAGCACCAGCCCCGCCGGGCAAGAAGTGATCAAAAATGAAATACGAGCACTTACGGAAAGTTTCGAAGGACTGTTCAAAGGTAAAAATATAACATCTATCATTTTCCCAATCTCTTGAACCGTTTGACACTTTGAAACTGATTTGTTGGATATTTTTTATCTGATTTTAAAATATTACATCTATCAAATAATTTTGTTATTGCGTGCGCACAAAAAAAAAACTATTTTTTTCTTCAGAGAATATATCTTAATTTCGTTATTAGCGAGGAATTGATTTTCTTTCAGAAATTCAACAGCAGAAAAATCAACTGGAGGCTACTGTGAGCCAGTGGCGCGACTACAAAGACGAATACGAGAGACTGAGCGACTGGTTGCAGCAATTCGACATTCTCATCAAAGCTCAGAAAAATGCTCTTTTGCCAAATTTGACGGAAAAGAAGAAACAGGTTCAAGAAGTGAGAGAATTGCTCGACAATCTGACGAAAGGCAAGGAGCAGATTGAGAAATTCAACAAGACCGCGGCCGGTCTGCTTTCGTCTCATCTGGACACTTACGTCAACAACCAGCTGCGTCATTTGAATTCGCGTTATCAGGTTCAAGTGAATCTCGCTAAAGACGTGCTGAACAAGGTCGAGACCAATTTGGCGCAGCATCAGGAATACGAGAGCAATCTCGAAAAGGCTCGCGGTTGGATCGACAACGCCAAGCAGATCATACGTCAGGGAACGGAAGCGGCCTCGAGCAGCAGTCGCGAGGAATTGCAGAGCAGACTCGATAAGATTCAGGAATTGTTGAGAAAACGCGAAGAGGGTCAGAATCTGGTGCACTTGACGGTTAACTGCGGCGAGAAGGTGATGAGAAACACACGATCGGACGGTCGCGAGGAGATCAACGCTCAGTTGAAGGAGATACAAAACGACTGGGAACGTCTGGTGAAGAAGATCTCGACCACGAAGGTGCATCTCGAGACGAGTCTGCTCCAATGGGCGGATTACAGTTCGTCTTACTCGCAGTTGCAGCAGTGGATCAACGATCGCGAGGCTAAACTGCAGCAGGTGTGCGAGCAAAAGGTCTCGAAAGCTCGAAAGGGTCTCGCCGGATTGAGTTCGTTGGCGATCGGAGAAAGAAAAGCGAATCTGCGACAAACAAACAGCATCGTTCAGGATATCGTGGCATTCGAGCCGATGATTCACTCGGTTACTACGAAAGCCGAGGACTTGCAACAGGCAACACCCGCCACGGAGATTTCGATCAAGTACGAAACTCTGAGCAAACAAGCTCAGGAATTGTACGCGAAGCAGAAGGAGACCGTTGAGCAACATCAGGCGTTCATCGACAGTGGCAACGAATTTATTCAGTGGATAAGAGCGGCCAAGGAGAGACTCGGAAAGTGCTCGGAACCTACAGGCGACAAAGAGTCTCTGGCTAATAAGATCACGCAACTCAAAATTCTGCAAAGCGAATTGTCAGACGGCCAAAAGAAGTTGGAAAAGGCTCTGGAACAAGGTAATGCGGCCTGTCAGATCGCGGATGACGAAGACAAAGAGATAATTGAAGAAGAAGTTGCACTGTTGCAAGAAGAATACGACAATTACGTGTAAGTAAATGCCAATTAATTAATTTAATAAAAATATAATTAAGAAATATATTAATTTTTAACTTATTTTCTGTACTTTGTTATGCGCAACATAGAGCTGTGCAAATAGTTTCGTATAAACGATTTGATAATTTATCATTTCAGAGATTCGTTGAATAACACCAAGAGCTTGCTCGAGGTCGGTATAGTAAAGTGGACCGAGTACGAGGATCAGTTCTCCGAGGCCACGGAATGGCTCACGCAAACCGAACAGCTGGTTCAAACATTCAACAAGTTGCAAGACAGTTTGGAAGAGAAGAAGAACGTTCTCGAACAATTTCAGGTTCACTTGCAGACGCTGTTTGACTGGCAGAAGGAACTGGACCGTTTGAACATGAAAGCTCAAATGCTGTTGGAAACCTGCGCGGACACGAGAATTTCCAATGCCATCACGCAAGTCACCACCAAGTACAACACACTTCTGTCGCTCGCCAAGGAAACAATGCGGCGATTGGAGTTGCATTATCAGGTAGTTTTTAACAAACTCTCATTTCGCTAACAAATCTAACAATATTATTAAAATAAAAATTATTTAAATATCTAAACTTGCAAGTATATATGTATACGTTTTCATTCGCAAAATTAATTAGGAGCACCAACAACACAATACTTTGTACCAAGAATGTCAGGATTGGATCGAGCGTACGCGAGAAAAGTTGAACGAGTGCAAAGACATTCCTAGCGTGTTAACCGAAGTTAACAACAAGTTACACACGTGCAAAGCTATTCGACAGACTTTGGAGCAGGGACAAAACAAATTGCGTTACGCTCTGGAGCTGAAGGAGAAGGTCATTATGAACACGGAACAGAATGGCGCGGCGAAAATTCAAGAAGACACCGAAACCTTGAAAGGCGACTTCGACAAGCTGTTAGCCGATGTCGACGACGTCAGACAGAGACTCTCGGCAAGAGCTAGCTTGCTGGAGGAACTCAACAAGATTCATCGATTTACGTCAGACTGGTTGGACGAGGTTCAGGGCAAAGTTCAACCGGGAGACGTGTGCAAAAATGATCTCAGTGAGAAACGTGCTCTGTTGGAGAAATATAAAATTCTCCAGAGAGACATTCACGGTCACGGAGAGACGGTGGATCGTCTAAAGACTCGTCTAAGCGAAAATCCAAGTATAACGAAAAGTCCTTACGAAGCTACCATCAACAAATACGACAGCTTGAAGAAACTGATATCCGAGAAGATTCGCGTAAGTAGAACAATTTTGCGCGACAAAATTTTTAATAAAATTTCACATTGCGATATCGCTTAATTTTTTGACAATATTTTAGAGCTTGGAGGATCAAGTCAAGGATCACGAGAAGTTCCAGCAAGCTCTGAGCGAGGCGAGCGATTGGGTGCGTCGCACGAAGGTAGAACTTCAACAATACAGCGACACTCACGGCGAGAAGGATCGAATTATCGAACGAGAAAATAAAGTCAATCAAATCATCTCGTCTCTACCGAAGGGCGACACGTTGATCTCTAAAGTGATCGAACTGAGCGACATTGTGATTCCCCAAACAGGTCCCGAGGGTCAGGCCTCCATCAAGCAGGATATGAAGCAGATACAGGCTGACTGGAAGTCTCTCCAGGTTCAGTGTCAGGATTCGCAGCGCGTTCTCGCCAACTGCATCTCGAGCTGGTCTCAGTTCACGAACGCGTTGGAAGGTATGAAGGGATGGATAGATCATTTTCAGAAGAAAATCGCCGACGAACAGACCAGAACCGACAAAACTCCGGAGGATTTGGAACGCTGTAAACGTTTGGTGGAAGAGGCGGTTAAGCAGAAACCAGTCTTGGAAGATTTGAACGACAAGTGCGAAGCTCTGTTGGAGGTCAGCGCTTGTAGTTGGGCGCGGGACAAAACGGTGCAACTGCAGTCGGCTTACACATCGCTTCTGACTGACGCGCAAGGACTTGTTTCGAGAGTCGAGAAGACTCTGGCGGATCATACGGAATTTTTGAAGGCAAAGAAAGAATTGGAAGATTGGCTACGCACGGCTCACGGTTCAGTGGAAGACTGCATCGGAGTGGGAGACACAGCGTGGGCGAAGGACAAATTGGAAACCTTAAGGGTAAGTTAAAAAAAAAAGTTGTTGAAAAATATATAATGTTTTTAAGGTGTTCTCGATTTCATATATTTTATCATTTGTGCAGCTGGTCGCAACGCGTGTGACTGAAGGTCAACATCTACTGTCAACGTTGCAAAACGCCTTCGCAAAGGCGATTAACATGGCTCTTCCGGAGCAACAAGATCAGCTACGATCGGATATGTCCAGTCTGCGTTCCAGTTGGGAACAGTTGAGCATGGACCTCAATACGGTTCAGGCGAAAATAAAGTCAGTTCTGAGTCGTTGGGAGGATCACGCGGAGGCTCTTTATAAATTCGCGAAATGGTTGGAAGAGAGTGAGAATGTCGTCAAAAGTTCTCCAGATACGAAGGGCGAGGTTGGCGAAATGAAAACGATGCTGGAACGATACAAACACATTCAAGAAGAGATTCACAACAAAAAATCCGACTTGGATCATCTACTGGCAGAGGCAACGGAACTGTCGGCATGGGCAAAGAACAACGCGACGCTGAACGAGACGAAGGAGCTGCAAGACCGTTGGCAGGCGCTGGGCAAGCTGATTGACGAGAAGAAAAAGCTCGTTGAAAATGAGATACAACGATACAACGCGTATCACGGGGCTTTGCAGGAAACGGAGAAGTGGCTGTTGCAAATCTCCTTCCAATTGATGGCCCACAACTCTCTCTATATCACCAACAAGGAGCAAACCCTCGAGCAGATTAAGCAGCACGAAGGTTTGCTAAACGAAATCGAGAATTATCAAGAAGTGTTGGAGGAGTTGAAGGCGAAGGGTCACGATCAAATAGATCGATATGTCAACGCAAACCCCGCGATTAGATCCACCATAGAGACACAGTTGCAAAACGTTCAGGACAGTTACAACTCGTTGCTGAACACCGCTCTGCAAATCAAGAACAGATTAGCGGAATCTCTGGCCAAATTCCAGGAGTACGAAGACACTCTGGAGAGCATAATGAAAAATCTGGACGCGTACGAGGCGGAAATGGCTCGAGAACTGGACGCCCCGTTGGATAACTTGACTTCTGCCGAGCAGAGCCTCGAGAGCGCTCGCACATTGCACAACAAACTCCAAGCCGAGAAATCCCGACTGGCCTTGGCGGTGGAAGCTTGCGAAGCCGCGGCCGCGTGCGTGTCCAGACCCGGAAGTCCCCTAGACGCTCCACCTATTCAGGTTCCCGCTAGAGAGGTCGAAGTTAGAACGAGACTCGACGATCTCATCGATCAGGTATGTATATTTTTTCTTCTAATAAGTTTATATGTTACCGTGCACCGCATATATGTAAGATTTTGAAGATATAAAACTGTTTGTGCAAAAACGTCAGATGCAAACGCACTTGGCGAACGTGGCGAAGACGGTGGGCGAACTCGAGGAACAAGCGCGACAGAAGAACACGCTGCGCGCTTGGATCACTCAACAACGGGCTCTCTGCGCCGAGTGGAACTCGAGACCGGCGAAATTGCGATCGGAAGCTGCTCAGGCTGAATTGCAGGCGATGAACGAATTGCTCGCTAACGTGGACGAACGTCGCGCTCGCACCTTGACCGAGATGACGATTCACGAGGATGATCGGGATATCGAGGACGGATTGAACAAGCTTGAGACCGAACTGACCGACGCAATTGCCAGAAAACAAGCGGCGCAAGATCTCATACAAAAGTACAGATCGCAAGTGCAGGATATACAAACGTGGTTCGACAGTCTGACGAAGAAGATCGACGTGCTCGAAAAGGGCAGCGGACTCGCGATCAATCAGAAGATCTCGAATCTCAAAGACATCACCGCCGATTTCGAGTCTCAGGGACCGGAGAAACTCGCTGAAATGAAGAAACTGGGCGATCAAGTGATGGACTCGGTCAGCAATTTGGATTCTCAACAAATCGAGGAACAAATCAAATCGGTTGAGAGAAGATACGCGGACATCAGCAAGAAATTGCAGAGAAAAGCCCAGGTTCTGGACATGACGGCTCAGGGTATCGAAGCGACCAAGCGAGAGATCGAGGAGAATCGCGAATGGATCGAGCAGAAGAAGCAGCAGATGAAAATGCCCGAACTGCTTGGCTTCGAGAGCAAACAGGCCGAAGAAAGACTGCTCGCTCTCAAGGTAATAATTTGAGCTCGTTTTATTTGTCGCTTTACTCTTGCGAAATTTCAATCTCATTTTGTTGCATTATATTCTTTGTAAATAAAACAAATTGTAATTTTGTTAATATCAATTCAGGCTATGCTGAAAGAAGCGGAGGGAAAACAATTGATCATAGATACGTTGGAGAAGAGAGTCGGGAATATGCAGAACGAATTGGAAACCAGCGAGCAACAGCAATTGGAAGCCGACACGAAGAGTTTGCGCGGCGAACAGGTTGAATTGTGCACAATTCTGAGAGAAGAAATATCCGTGGCTAGCGCGGCGGTCGACGCTCGTCGCAAATTGGAAGCCGATATCGAACAGGCTCGAAATTGGATAAAGTCCAAAGGCAACGATCTCAAGAAGCTCAGCGGATACCTGCCTCTCAAAGCTTCCAAGGTCGAGCAAGATGTTGCGCAACACAGAGATCTCCAGACGGAAATCAATTCTTTCAACGACACCAGTCTTAAGGACATTCTCAAACAGGGACACAATTTGTTGAAAGACTGCAACGCGGAAAGTCGCGCCAAACTCCAGGCTCTTCTCGATGATCTGAGCAAGGATTATGACGAACTACAGAGAGTGGCGAAGGAAAAACAAGCCTCGTTAGCGGATCTTCTTCAGGGACGCAAGAGTTTCGAAAACGAATTGGACAAGTGCCAACGGTGGATCAAGGAAGCCGAAGTAGCCACTTCATCCGAATTGCGACCCTCCAGTCTTGACATTCTACGTGAACAACTTGCCAAGGTACGTACATCTTCTAGATGTAAAATTATTATTCAAGTGCTCAAATCATCATTATCAAATAGAAAATATTTACGTTAAAAATTTCACGCAGAAACACAATCTTCTCTTTTTTTTTTTCAGTACGATCGCTTGAAGAAGGAGGCGCAAGAATACGGCGACGACATAGAGAAGATAAATCAACAAGGAAAATCGATATTGCCAACCGTGAGCTACGCCGATAAGCAAGAACTGAACGAACAGTTGAAGAACATGAAGGAAGCTCACGCGCGAATAGCCGGCGTGATAAGCGACAGAGCCGCGGCGTTGCAAAAGAGCATAGACGAAGCCGAGGAAGCTGCCGCGCGAGTTGCGGAAGCGATTCAGTTCATGACGGACATACAGAAGGAGCTTCAAGACCTCAACAAACCGATTGGCTCGCGCGTGGAAGACGTGGAAGGAATGCTGACCGCTTACGAGAGAATTCTGGACGATCTCAAAGCGAACAAGGCCAAGCTGTCTGATCTTCAATCCGCCAACGTCGGAGATCTTCACGGTGTACTTGCCCAACAGGATGATCTGATAAGAGCGCTCGAGGCGCAGATAGCGAAGCTACGTCAATTGTTGCTGCTGCGCCAGCAATTCATCGCCCTGATCGCGGAGATCACCACCTTCATTGCCAAATACACCGAAATCGTCAGGGACATCGAGAAGGCCGGACAGACGACGGAAGACAAGATCAAAAGGTATTGTGCTTTTCGCGCACGGAGTTTCTTCGGACGCGAAATCCAAACAATCTTTTTTTTCTCCGGAGATAAAATAACAAATTAATTACGTCGAAGTAATTACTTGGAATTTTTTTCATGTGAAGTTTTTTTTTTCATCAGGTACGATGACGTTATACTGAAGATTCAGGAATGCGAAGCCACTCTGGCCAGCGCGACGGACAAGGGACAGCAAATAGCGGCGGAGGGTTCGGTCGTGGACAGAAACAACGTGACCGAGCAGTTGCAATCGTTGAAGCAACAATTGCAGGCACTTCGACGAGCGGTGGAAACGCAAAGGGAGCAACACGAACTGGCCGCGGCGGAGCACAGGAGACTCGCCAACGAACTGGCCGACATACTCGACTGGTTCGAAAGCAAGGAGAAGGAGGTCAAGTCCAGACCGCTGTTGGAGAGAGATCCGGTCAGCGTCGAGACGGAATTGAAGAAGCACCACGCTCTTTGCGCCGACGTGAACGAACATCTCGACAGAATCAGAAAGTTGAAGGAATCGGTGCGTCACGAAGAGGGCATGCCCGGATCGTTGAAGGAGATGCTGAGCGAGGCGACGTCCCTGCTGACGTCTATGCCGCGCGAGATGGAAGAGCGCGGAAATTATCTCGAAAGTAACATGCAGATGAGACTGGATTACGCGGCTCTAACCGACAAGCTCAACGGTTGGGCTCGCGAGGCCGAGATTCGACTCGAGAGCAACAAGGAAGGTCTCGACTTCGAAAACATTCTCAGCGATCTGGAAGAGCATAAGGTGGGGGACCGTTTCTCTCTCTCTCTCTTTTTATCTCCTAACGTTCTTCAAATTGTTCGCGATTTTTTTTTTTTTTTTACCAAACCGATAATTTGATTCATTCTCACAGATATACTTCAGCACCGAGTCTTCGATACGCGAACTCGTCTCGCAGCAGATACAACAAGCGGCCGACAAGATCTGGCCGTCTCTGGACAGTTACGAGCAAGAGGAACTGAGCGCCCAGCAACAACAGCACACGCAGCTGTTGAAAAACACTCTCAATCTCGCCAAGTCGCAACGTTCGCAATTGGAACAGGGCGCGGAGATGTGGCGAGATTACACGCAAAGCTTGGAACGCGTTCGCGCCGTCATCAGCAGGACGAGATTCACGGACGAACCGGTTACCACGTTGGCCGGACTTCAATTCAACATTCAAAAAATTACGCACGCCCTCAACGACATTCAGGTGCGTTCCGAAGATATCGCTATCTCTTGATTGTATGTTACAAGAGTCTGTTATGTTGATTTTATCGTTTAATTACGTAATTAATTAAAATAATTAAAATATCATTTAAGACCCGCGACGCGGACACAACGTAGAATGGCGTTGCAAAAAATTAATATAAAAGTAACATGAAGAGCGCGCAAATGTGAATCTATCCTCAGATGTTGTATCAAATAAATGACAAAACTACTAAAAAAAAAAAAACAAACAAGATAATACAAAAGATAAATTTGATTCGATCAAGTCGACAAGTCAAAAGTTTCGAACACACACGTTTAGATTATTTTCTACACCGAAAAAATTGTATTCTTGTTTTGAGGATATCCCACTTACTTTAAGTATATTTTATACTAAAATAGGCGCCAAGAAGAGTTTCTTATTTTAAGAGGAAAATCTTCTAAATAGTAATATTGATAA
>NW_018020804.1:62517-86674 GCF_002006095.1 Pseudomyrmex gracilis | reverse complement strand
AATATATTCTTAATTTCAGAAGAATATCATCTAAAATCTTTAAGAAGATTGTTTAAGTATAAAATCTTCTACTTACAAGAATATAATTTTTTCGGTGTATTCTTCTTCAATGTTTGGAAGAACGGAAATGCCGGATCATTTAACGGAATTAAAATGTGCATTAATTTGTGCGTTTTGTTCCGCAGAACCAACAGTTCGAACTGGATCTTTTGAACGAGCGCGGACGGGAGGTTCTACGATTGGCGAACGATCGCAACAAAAAAGCGATAGAATCGCAACTTTCCGAGATTAATTCGGAATGGTGCGAATTGGTCTCGGGTCTCGAAGGACGCAGAGATGCGCTCGAGGCTCTGTCGCGACACTGGGAAGACTTCGAGGCGCAATGGAATCTCATCGAGACGCGATCGAGCGCGATCGAGGAAAAGAACAAGCTCGTCGACTCCGTGGTTCGGTCGAAACAACACATGCACGACACCATCAAAGCGCTGCAGGTAAAGCCTGATGCTGTTTTTTTTTATTACACAAGTGATCTCGACTTTTTTTTAAAGAGAAAAAGACTTGGGGGGAAAAAAAACAGAAGTCATGTGTTTTGTTATATTTTTAAATTCAAAAGTTCTCAAATAAATAAATATAACGCAAAAATCGCGTGAGAAAATAAATTTGGACGAAACGGAAGAGATCGGAGTTTCGGTCTTATCAAAGTTTTTGTTGGATCTCGCGCGCACGGAAGCGTGTCAAACTTCCGTGTAACAATCGAAAATTATAACAGGCATATTTACGTCATCCCGCGCCGGTGAGATATGCATTTTGTTTTAAATAGCGGTCGTGCGACGTCGTTATTTTATGTCGGTAGAGACGTTGTTTCTTATCGATTTGCGACGCGTGCCAAGGGTAACGAATATAACACAAATTAGTTCTGTCTTTCTCTCTTTTTCCGGGGGATTGAGGGGGGATCACATACAAACGCGCTCCAACGTGTGTTCGGACTTGCACGGCCAGGTACCACAGGTGCGGCGAGGGCCCTCGAAATCTAAACTACTTTATTGTAGTCGCTTCCGAATGATCGAGCCGCGATGGGCGCTCGCGCGAGAGCTCGCGTTTTACACGCACGAAAACAAGAACTTTTGCTCTTATCCATCGCGCACAGTCGTTGTTCTTTTTTTGCGATAAAAATTTCCGTTCGAAAGACAAACCGAAATTAATTAAAATTTCCAACACAGTGCGAATTATATATGTTAAAATTAGTCACAAAAAAAAAAATTCCCAATTCGCTGGATTTTTCAACGCTATTGTAAAAACAGGAACTCGTGGCGGAGGCGGAAAAACTCAAACCCGCAACCGAGGAGGTGAAAAGCTTGGCGGGACCTGTGCTCGCGTATCTCGCCGCGTTTACAGAAGCGCCCGCTCGAAGTCTCGAGGAACGTCTCGAGAAGCTGCACAAGTCCGTCAAATCGTGAGTCAAACCATCACCATGTTGTTGGGCTTTTTTTGTTGTGTTTTTTGGTTTCTGTTTCAACTGGACCAGAGCACCGTCTTGCTCTTGATCGGCCCCGGTCTCGAGATGTTTTATTTCGCACAAAACACAAACAAACACTCCGGGAAAAAATGGATTAGATTTAAATAAATTAATTTAAATTTAACGAGATAAAAAAATGGAAAAATAGATCTAATTAGATTCAAATTAAATCTAAATAGATATAAAGTATAGATCTAAATAAATATAAAGTAGATCTAAATAAATATAAGCAGATCTATTAAATTTACACACCTTTATATATTATATTAAATCTACTTTAGATCTACTCAGATCTACCATAATTAAAACTACTCAGATTTGGTTAGATTTGAGCAGATCTCAACAGATCTGAGGTGATCTAATATATAATAGATCTGGGTAGATCAAGAGTAGATCTAATAATAAATAAAAATGTAAATTTCCATAGATTTACTTATATTTATTTAGATCTACTTTAGATCTATTTAGATTTAATTTCAATCTAATTTAGATCTATTTTTCCATTTTTTTTATCTCGTTAAATTTAAGTTAGATCTAATCCATTTTTTCTCGGGACTTGAAACGAAACAACAGCGCGAAACAACTCTCGACTAAGTGACACACAAAAGAATATATATTCATAAATTCACTTAACATTACTTTCGTCTCGTTACTTTTTGTTTGCAAACGATCTCTTTCAATTATTCACGCGGAATTGCACATGGGACGCAAACCAAGAGAGTGTTTGAAGATAACTTTTGAATTTTCAATTCAATTAAAACGCGCAATTTTTATTAGTTTGATAATTAGTTGAAATAAACATTAGCGTCATGCAAATCCGTCCGTTCTTTCCAATAAATTTAAGATGATGCGACTTCGAAGAGCGTCTAATTTTATAACAATTTGTTGTACAATTGTCTTTTGTAACAAACACACATTCGCGGTCTTGGGAGGCCCGGCAACGACGGTGCTACCACGGTCCAACGGATTCGCATGGGCATGCGCATGGGAATCGCTTCTTCGCTTTTTTATTATCTTTTCCTTCTACGTAAAAAAATTTCTTTCGAACAATTTCGCAAACATTGTTCCATCAATAATTTAACTGCCGTCATATCTTTGTTGCGTTTTTTTCTTCCAGGTTACATCTCGCCATTTTTTAATGACACATTACAATTGTTAAAATTGCAATACAAGTTCACGCAAATATGTTTCTTTAATATTTTAACGTTATATATGTTTACGGGAAGATTTCTCTCGCCGTCTTTCGCGCGAGAAATGGGTTCGATGTTCGCGTCTTAAGCGAGCGAAGAAGAAATTATTTACGCGCGTACAGAGAACGAGAACTAGACAGATAGCGCAATTGTCCCTGAAGCGCGAAATATTGCCGAAATGTCGCAACTGTGTTTCATTATTGTTGCGCAATATTGTTGCGACATACCGCGGTCACATACGATGATGTGTTTTCGTCGAAACTATCGCAGAGAACAAATGTTCTCTGATAATATTCTGCAGCAAGTTTAAACCGCAAGACAAAAAATAAAGTGGATCTTACGCGAAACATTGCGCGGCAACATGTCCGCAATATGATTTTGCAACACCGCGGGAAATACGAGACATATCTTGGGTGCTGTGTAGTGTAGCACAAACATATTTGTTTTTTTTCAGAAATATTCCAATCTTGCAAGATGATAAAACAATGTTCTTGCAACAACGTTTCGCGTGCCGCGGAGACATTTCGAAAAAAGAAACAAGACGCGTCACGTAAAGCAAAAATGAAACAGCGCGCGCGCACCAACTTTTGCGCGCGATCATCGTCGTCGACGTTTATCCATTGGATCCGCTTTAATTAACGCGTCGCGCTACGTCATCACCAAATCCATCGCGTATGACACAATACAACGTCATTGTAAACAGTCGGTATAGAAAGATTCCGGCCGAAGAAGGTCGATATGTGTTCCCCGTTCGAGAAACGTGTGCGTCCCAAGGTCTCTACCGTATGTTACCACGCGCGCAGGCCGGTTTCCTCGCTCATCCAGTCGTCCTCGTACCGGCATCGATGACGGAATCGCCACTCTCGGGATCGCATCTCTCCTCGCATCTCGTCGTTGTTTTTTTTGTTTTTTTTTTGTTTTTGGTTTCATCGCTAATTGCGCGCTAAGTGAACATTCGCAACGCGGGGTGTTCTCGAAAAAAAAGACGAATATTCTCTCACGTCAGATTTTTTTCCACAACGCGAAAGTGTTTGTCGCGCACACGAAACGTCACCTAGCGTGTTTACGTCTGGTCAAAGCGTGTGTGTGTGCCGGCGCTTATGTCATTCAACGCGGCGTGAGAATGACATAAAGTTTTACTTGTAAAAAAAAAAAAAGAAAACACTTGTGTGTGATCGCGAGATGCAAACGCGAAATTGCAAAATCGTCGCAAGTACCGACCGACATTCCCGGCGGAAATGAATTTGAGTTTTGGGAGACACAATCTCCCGAGGTGACGATCCACCTTTCTTTGTTCTTTTTATCGAATTTTTTTTTTTTTCGGTTATCGGTCGTCACGTCAGCGAGGAAACGAAAACAACGACGTCGTCGCGAGAAGATTGCTCGCGAATTGAATAAAAAAACAAACAAAAAGATATCAAATTGTTTCTCGAGATTGGGTATTGCTTAAACTTGTGAAACCGCATTTCGCATACGGCACTATATAACGTCGTGTCTGTTTCTAGACATGTATATGTGCAGCGGCGGCGGCGGCGGCGGCGGCGCAGCGGCCTCGCATGCGCGCGACAAAGTGTGGCACGAGATATCGACAACACACACACGTGTGCCGAATGCGGAATTGGAAATAAACTTCCAATTAGGAACGGATTTTTTTAAATGCAATCTCGCAAGTCAATCTCGCACAACAGTCAATGAGATGGCAATTAATTGCCTCGTCAAATTATAAAATTTAGTTTTCTGCAAATAAAAACGCGCGTGAGATTTGTCAGCGCTCTTGTTTTTTTTTTTTTTTTTTAAAGAAAGTTGTGTATTTCAAACTGGAAAAAAACGTCACGTGTGTATTTTTATTGCTCCACTTTCAACTTTGATTCCGAATTTCCGTTTCTTGTTTTTTCAAAATTCTCCTTAAAAAATAAATCACGTCTTTTTTTGTTAACTCTTAAAAACCCTACCAGTGGTCCATGGGACCCCAGCATGACTTTGAGCGCAAAGTCGATTTTCTAAGATTATTTAATTCACGATTTTTGTTTGACACATATTATAATAAAAAATTCAAATTCGAAAAATAAGATCTTCTTGACTGATCAGCATCCTTTGGAGAGTATCTATGATTTTTTTTTCAAGATGAAAAAATGAATAAAGTAATTTCTAGAATCTTTTAAAGAGAGGGGCTGGGGACCGGTGGACCCCCAGTGGAGAGTTTGTTATACGGGTACAAAGTATGGGGTTTAAGGGTTAATTAAACAGGGGGACGCAGTAGACACTCGAAAGGAGAGATGCCGGAATTTGCGCGCAAAAGTTTTCAAATTTAATTTAAAAAAAAAAATTAATAGAGATTCAATTTTTAACGTCAAATAAAATGTGCCAGAGACCTACTTAGGGTTCACTTTTAGGAAATGTCAAGAGAGAGAGAGACAGAAAACGATTTGAGATCGAGTATGTAACATTGATTGGTAATGCAAGTCCGTGTAATCTCTTCGGTTGCAAATTTCAATTGTCGTACACGCAACGTTACACGCCGGGCGGTGGTTTTATGACTTGCGTTATTCGTTGCGATAGTCACGGTGTTATCAAAATACAATAAGTTTGTTGCACGTTGCTACCGCGCGCATTATGCGAACAAATGCTCAAAGCGCATTCCCCTTGTGTGTTTTTTTTTTATTTTTCGTACATTTTCGTTTCCCGACGACCTAGTTTTCTTCTTCTCGTAACAACGGGCAATTATTTTGCTTTCAGCAAACAAATAAAGAAAATTCCGCCTGGATTTTAATTGTACAAGAATACAAGCCTTTTGTTAAGTCCGAGCAATACTTTAAACAATATTCATTTTGAGGAAATTTACACTGAAGTGACCTTGATCTTGTACGCATCAGATTCAGCCGCGTCGCGTCTTCTGTCTCTCTCTCTCTCTCTCTCTCTCTTGTGTCTCATTATTTAAAATCGTCTCTCCCCTCGTGAAAATTTCCAAGTCTTCTCGTAGAATCCATCGACTTCTCGCATCCTCGGCGCGGCCGATTATTCTTAGGACCGTCGTTCTTTGGCTAGACTAACCAAATCTTGAGGCCGCATGCGTCGCGGCGCCTCGCCAACGCGAGTAACGTCCGTCCGGAGCTAGCTTCGGCGGCTGCGTCCGTCCAATAACGTTTCGAACCGCGATCGCTGCTGCTTGGCTTGATAGTGCCGCGCCATATTGTTATCCGTACAAAAAAAAAAAAAAACAATTCGAGAGAAGTAGAGAAAAAGGAGATTTATAGCGAGAGAGAGAGAAAGAGAGAAAGAAAGAGAGAAGAAAGTGAAAAGTTCACGCACCGCGTAACGAGCGAGTATCGCGCGATTATCCCCCGCAGCCGGACGTACACATAGGTATCACATCGATGGCTTATACCGCGCGGAGAGATCGAGAGTGGTTTTTTTTTTTTTTTAAATTTTTTTTTATTCTCTTACTCTTACGGCACAGACAATTGGAATGACGTAAACACCCGCGAGTTGGAAACAATCGAGTCGCCGTGGATTTTCATATGTTTTGCGGAAATTCGAAAACGGAACATCGCCATGTGCTTCAATTTCGCTTCGACGCGCAATTTTTTTTTGGTGTCGCGGCCCGCCTCTTTTCGCACGAAACAAGCTCGCGATTACGTAAAACGAAAAGTGAAATTAAAAGAAGACCGGTTCGCCGTGAATCTTTAATTTCATTCTTTTAACCTCCGATGTTTTTCTTGTTTTTTTTTTTTTAGGAAATATATATATATATATATATTGTCAAAAGAGCGATTGTGTATGTTGCAATGATGTCATCGTGCAAAGAGATCCAAAGTCGCCGGTAAAAAAACTTCGAGAGCGGGGAACACGATCGACACTTCGTTTTTTTATTTTTTTATTTTTTTTTTTATATAAATAACGTCACGAGTATCGGCGAAAAATCGCGTCGTTTTGGGAGATGACGCGCGTTGTAATAATTCGCAAACAGTATTGCATCGCAGCAAAGTTTCGATCATCAGCGAGTGGACGAAGGAAGCCAAGAAAAAAAAAAAAAAAAACGACGAAGAGATTTTTATCGTACGATAAATTTTGCACAGTCGCGATATCGCGTGCCTCTCCCTCTCTTCGAAAGGTCGCGATAAAACAAAAATAACGTCGTAAAACCGTGACGAAAAAACTCGCCCGATGATCGATCATCATCGTCAAAAAATCCGTGCGCTTTTCTTTCGAGAGGATGACAGCGCGCGCGCCGAGTTCTCGGGAAGAGGATGACATCAACGTTTAAATTATTGCTTCTGACTTATGTGTGCAACTGGTGAAAATCATGCAATCGTTTCTATTTAAAGAAACCGCCGTCTTCTTCGCAAACTCGCCGATGGAAGACAACACCGGGAGGAGAGATCTTTAATAAAAAAAAAAAAAAAAAAAAAACGAAATCGAATTTTGTTTGTCCGAAAAACCGATCGGCATTTCGCGCGCGTTGTCAAATAAATCGCGCGCGATCGTTTTTCTACGAGAGAGATTACGTGGCGCACAACACAACTCCTCGTTTTCAACGTTAGAGTCTTTCTCGCGAACGGTGCTTTCGAATCGGTGCTCGGCTCGCACTTCCTTCGTCTACTTTTAGCCGAAGCTGCTCCCGCGACTCCGCCTGGGTTCGGGCCAGCCACAGCTGAGGCACAACGACACGCATTTCCGATTCTAAATTCGTTCTATCTCTCACCGCGAACGACATCCGTGAATAAATTTATCACGATTGCCACGTGAAGTTTCCTTATCGCGCAAATTCTCAGTTGCGTGTAATTCATCATCATCATCGACACGTGTCTCTACGTGCGTAAACGGACGCGTTATTATCTCTATGTTTATAACACGTCATTTCAAAAACCTCATGTTTCAGTTCATAAATAACAAACGAGCTCGTGACAAATTTGTTAAACAAATCTCTAAGGTTGATTGCGCGAGCCAAATTACAAAACGTAAACGTGTGAGAACATTTTTTTATCCGTCCGAGAATCCAAAGTTCAGACGATCCAACGATATGAGAATCCGCAACATTGTTTGTAAAACATTACAATAATCTGCATAAATATTGTAAAAATAAATAATTTAACGTGAGATCGACATCAGTAGACTTTGTTGTAAATCGATTGATGTTTGAAAAAAAAAAAAAAACTGATCTTATAAAAAATCAGAAATTAAAATTATCGAAAACAAAAGAAACAATTTTAATTTTTGCAATCTGGCTCGCAATTAGCCCGAATCGATCGACTTGGTTTTGCGAGCTGATCGCAAAAATTCATTTTTGAAAATTCTTCGTTCGGTCGTCTGTTTCTCTCTGTAAACAATTTTAGCTAGTTCTTTTTTTCTGACAATTGGCCGTACAACAAAAAAATTGATGTAACACGCGATAGAATAAAGCAGAAGAGCGCCGCGACGTTGAATATCGATCAACCCTTTTTTTTCCTGTTCGCAATTTTCCCCTAAACGTGTATAACGCACAAGCGCGGATCTTTTTAATCCCTCGTCGGCGGTGGCTGGATCACCCGCGAATCACATTTAAACAACAATAAATAAAACAAACATATTAAAAAAATGTAGCGCCGTCATATTAGCGCGCGCGAAGCGACTTGTTGATTATTCGATGGACGGAAAAGTCAGTCGCGAGTGAGCCAGCCACGGTCTTCCGAGGGATAACGTTCTTCTTTCTAAATAGTTTGGAAGAGCCTTGATCGCTTGATCAAGAGACTCTTCTCGACAAAGAGAATCACCGTGCGAAATTTCGACTTCTTTTTAGACTTGTCAGCTCGCTTTGTGAGAAGTCCGAGAAGGCAAGCGAGGATCTTAAGGCGCTCGAGAACGTCGAGCGCGAGACCGAGCGTTTGCGAAAACGGCTGAACGAGGCGCGCGAGAAAACCTCAAATCTATACGTTTACGGTGTCGATCAGGACGCGACCGAGGACGAGCTGAACGAGCTGCGATCCCAGGTCGAGGATCTAGTCGACACCGCCAAGAAGTTCTCAGGAAGCACTAAGGCGCGGTACCAAGCTAGCCAGCAGCTGGTGCCGAGTGACATTGTTCAACATCTCACGGCCCTCGAGCTCTGTGCCGAGGCTACAGCACAGGCGATGGAGGAGAAACAGAGGGAGCAGAAACGTGCCCGAACCACCAGGTCGGATTATCTGGCCGACGTGGACGAGGTGCAGGCATGGATTCGCCAAGCCGAGCTCAAGGTGCAGGACAGATCGGTCGAGCCGACCGTTCTTAGGGAGCACCTTAGGCAGATACAGAACGAATTGGGAACGATTAGCGACAAGCTCGAACGACTGACGAGCAATGGGCAAACCATCGTCAAGAACACGAGAGATAACGCCGAGAAGGAACTGATCAACAGAACGATCGACAATTTAACCGATCAGTTGGCGCAGGTCAAGAGCTGGCTGGAAGAGAAGAAACAGATTGTGGGCGACACTCTGGACGCCTGGCAGAGGTTCCTCACGCTTTACGAAGCCGTTAAAGCGTGGACGGAAGAGAAGAGACAGTTCTTAGTCGAGCCGCTTGAGCTCAGCTCTCTCGTGCAAGCCAAACAAAGACTGCACGAATATTCGGTACGTGTGTGAGGGAAAGGACTCGTTCTCTCTCTCTCTTCGAGCGTCACTGTGTGTTGAACACTTTCTTCGTTTTATAGACGGCGGTCAAGAGCTGCAAGCAAGTGAACAAAAATCTCAGCGACATGGGAAGAGAATTGGAGAACATCGGTCAGGTGACCAGCGTGGGCGATCTACCGGAGAAACTGGCCGAGGCGGAAGAGGGGAAGGTTCAGGTCGAGGGTCAGCTGTTGGAAAGGGTTAGTGAACATAGCTTCCGATCTTCGACCGGTACACTTGGTAGTTGTCAACCCGAGGTTGTCGTGTCAAAAAAAAAAACGTCTCTTCGTCTTGCAGAACGCGCTGTTGCAAGAGGCCAGCGAAGAGTGGGAGCAGTGCGAGAGGAAGATGAAGGACGTGCGGAGCTGGATGGACAAGGCCAGGCAGACGCTCGACTCGCCCCAGAACAAGAAGAAGCCGCTGCGCGATCAGCACGCGATACGCGAGAAAATGCTCAGCGACATCGCGATCCAAAAAACGAAGATCACGATCTCGGTGGAGAAGCTCGAGGTGCACTTCAGATCCGGCATTGGCGGTGACAACCGGGTCAAGGACACCGCCGACGACCTGATCGCCGAACTAAACGGTCTTCACAGCACCGTCAAAGAACAAACGAGTTCTCTCGAAGTTTGTTTAGCGCAGATCGATCAGTATCAACAGGTTAGCGCGACGTTCGTTCGGGAAAACGAGACGTTCGTTTTCTTTTTACGCGAAGATCAACGTCTCAAAAATACAATCCCTGATTTTAATCTTCGAGATCAGAGCGAGATAGTTTTGTTTTTTTTTTTTTCTTATTGCAGGAGATACAACAATTGAGGCAACAAATCGTGCAGGTGGAGCAACAACTGAGAACGGTACTCAGTCCGACGTACTTGCCGAACGATCGCGAGAAAGCTCTTCAAGAGCAGCAGGTAGGCATCGTCTTTCTTTATTTCTTTTTGTTTCTAATCTAATTTTTCCACCACCTTGCACAAGCGCGCTAAGGCAGCAGTTGAGTTTTTTTGCATTTTTGTGCATTGATACCAACTCGAAACCACCACCAAAAAGAACGCGCCGTTTCTTTTTATATGTATATGTTCGTTCGCGCAATATTCACAGTCGGGGGTAGTTTTCTGCGTTCTCGGGTGCGGTTAGGCAAAACTCTCCTCAACCCTCACTTCAGACTAATTCGATCGCGTGACCGAAACCCATTGGTAACCTTCAGCTAACCGTCGATCGAGCCACCATTAACCGGAGAGAGAGCTTCCCTTTTCAGTCATTTTTTCTTCCTCTTTCATCGTCACACGCACGCACACACAGAGACTAGAGATTAATTTTCAACAACAATCTCTCGTAACAAATTAATCTCTAAACACTAATTAATATATTAATTAATAATACTAGTATATTATTATAATTAATATAAATCAATATTAATTATATTAATTAGTAATATTGTACATATGCTATTATATTAATAATTAACATTATTTTATAATAAACTAACGACATACGTCAGTTTCTCACCTGTCGATCCTTTTGCTAAACTTTTAATTTAATCCCAATTCTAAATTATTTTCTGTGACATCTCACAAGAACGTTGATCTGACGAATTTGATTCTAAAAAACCATTTAAACAATATTTTGTGCAAAAATTCTCTCTACAAACAGAAAAATGCATACTCTGTATAATAAGTTATAATATATCCGCAAATATGTTATAAGATTTTCGTAGGTATTTAATTTACTCGAAATACACTCTAAATCTTAGTAAATTTGTACTTTGAGTAAATTAAATACGAAAATCTTATAATATATTTGCGGATATATAAACTTATTATATACATGATACAGTACGCATTTTTCTGTGTGTAAGACGCCAATATCTCGCGCTGTCCACTTAGCGAAAAAAAGTCTCATGTAATTTAACAATTTTTTAACAAAGGCAGACGAAAAGGATCCAAAGGTTCAGAATTAGAATTAAATCACCTCCTTTAAAATCTAAAGTTTCTTGAAAAAAAAACATCACATCTTACCGTCAGCTAATCTAACATTCCAATCTATTACTAATTGCTCCAATCTATTACTAATTGCTCCAATCTATTACTAATTGCTAACATTCTAATATTTAATCACTAACACACTCGTTGCCTATCCTGCACTTTCGGCAGCAAGCAAGTTGAAATGTCAAACTATTTTTTTTTTTTCACGTTTAATTTTTTAATAAAAAAACTGACGCGCGCGAATCGTCAGTCGAGTCAATCGACGGTGTTGTTCACGTGTCATGGTGGGGGGTTTGAGTAAGACTGGTGGTGTTGGTATCACGTTTAATTCTCTAACTGTAACGACGTCTCTCATTATCTCTCATCTCTACATACTTACACACACACAGACTTATCCTCCGACACTTATCCTCGAGCTCTCTGAGATCGATCAATGATCCTCAGACACTCGTGCCACATTGTTCTTGAAGGGGATTACTTGATTTTGTGCTTGTTTTTTCTGTGTTACTTTTTCTGAGTTTTTTTTTTTTACGTGTTCACTTTTCAAATATGTGTATATATATATATTGATGTACAATCACGCGTGTAAATCGCTACACCTTCGTGTACTTATGCTCACACGTAATTTACATGTGTGCGCGCGCGCGCGCGCGCGTGTGTGCCACGTAGGTGAGCACTGTTGTACGCACACATGCGCTCTACTTTGCATCTTAGAACAAAAGGAAGAAACAAAATCGTAGTGCGAAAAATTGTTGTTTTTTACATTCACGTAAAGCGTGTCACGCACCGTTTTGTGCATTGTTTTTTTGTTTTTAATTTTCTATCTCTTAGAGTTGTTTCAATTGTTCAAGCTTGGAAAAAAAAAAACATACGTACGAGTCACAGAAAAATCAAGTGACCTCCATGAAATAATTAAACGTGTTTTAACGAGATACGCACATATATACAAAGAAAAAAAAATTCCGATTTATTCCCAATTATTTTCTATTCTGCTGTTTACTTGCGTTCACTTTCTGTTTTTTTTTTTGTTTTTTTTGTTTTAAATTTATTATTTCGTTGCTATCATTATTTTACCGATTGTTTTATTTATTGACGTTTTCTTTGCCGTACCCTCTGTTTCCCCCCTTCACACCCCACATCCAACGATCGCCCCCGTGCTACTTTCATCTGCCACTCTCCTCGTCATCGTCGTCACTTGTCTCCCTTGCGATCTTTTTCTCTCTTTCTCTCTCTCTCTCGTCGTCTTGTCTCCGTCGTCTTGTCACCGGGATCTCGTCGCTCTCATCATTTCCGATCACGACTCGCTCGCTCACTCTTATCCTCGAAAACAAAAATGTGTTGTTTCCCTTAAACCTCCCATCCCTCTGATCATCAACACGATCCCTCGTTCTCTCGTCGTTGTCGCTCGCTCGACGTGTTACGCGCGAGATCAGATCTGTCGCGAGAAAATCAAATCGTTGCAGAGCAAAATTCAGGCGCGCACCGAACGATCGAAGCTGCTCGTGCAGCGAGGAACGCCAGTCTCGGAACCTCTGGACCCATGACAATAGAGAGATCTACCCCCCGCTCGTTCGGTTCTCGTTGTCGTTATCTCCGATTGCTGGCTTGTTCAACCGTTGTCGTAGCTCGCGAGAAAAATTATGCGGCGCACACACACACACACACACACTCACACTAGCTAAAGAGGTGGCGCACAATAAAGCAACGCGTTGCACTGACTTAGTCCACACACGAATCTGTCGTTCAGAATTTATTTCGACGATCAGCACTATCAAAATTTCACACACGCAAAAAACACAAATTTTCTCTCGCCCACACCGTTCGCTATTGTCTCTTTTATTGTTTTATTTGTTTTTTTTTTTTAAGCGCAGTTATCGAATAACGACGACGACGACCGCCGCGCGCGTCGAGTTCAACGAAGAAAATTCGTTCGGTGCGCGAACGGCCAAAAGACGAGGAAGCGCACGTTTTTTTGAAAAAACGTCACACACACGCTCGTCTTTGTCCCGTTCCCGTTCCGAACTACTTTTGTTTTTTTTTTTTTTTTTTAGTTTACCACGTAATGTTTTTAAATAAAAGTTTTTTCATCACAGACGCTCGATTTTCTAAGAAATATATATAATTATCTCATATATAATCGAACACGAGATTATTGAAAAACCATGTGTGAAACCGCGCTTGTGTTTTGTCTCACATTATATCTGTGCTTCAGTAGCCACTACGACGTGATATATCAAGAGAAATAAAAAAAAAAAGATCCATTTGTCGACGGTAAATCGAGTTTACGAAATTTCATTCATACGAAACCCCCCCCCCTTGCCCATTTTATCCACACCTTTAGGTGCGTAATCGCACATCTCGAAGTTGTCCTCCGAGACCGGAGAGACTGGCTCGAATAAATCTTGATTTAAAAAAAAACAAAAAAAAAAAAAATTACAAATATCCCAAATGTAAAAGAGATTGCGCGAAATTGACATGGTGTGTATGTTATTCCATTGCTGTGCCTTGGCTGACCCTCCGTGGCGGACAATGCAGACCCTGCAGCAACGGATGGAGGGTTGGAAGCAACGGAGCAAGATACTGGCGGAACAGATACACGCGGTGGATCCGTACTACGTGCTCGAGACTCGGTTCGTCGTTCAGGCCTCGTACGCCGACATTGCAGCGGGACGTACCAATAGCCCGAGCTCGAGAAACTGTAGCCCGTACAGACAGCAACGCGACGTCGCCGCCGTCGCCGCCACGCAAGTGTTGCGACCTACGATGATTGCACAGAAGCTGACCGCGGAATGTTATTCGCCGAATAACGAGGCGCAAGTTTCGAAGACGCGATCCCAAGAGAGGAATCACGAGGCTCGCGACAAGTCGGTGGGACGGATCGAAATACGCGCGGAAACGATGGACGATCGAGACACTCACGACGACGATAGGCAACAGGACGTGCCTGACGTCGTTGTCGAATCGTCGTTGTCGTCGTCGTCCGTGTCTCGACGGGGACGGTCGCTCACGCGCAAACCAACCACGTCCAAGGCGAGAGACTCGGCGAGGACAACGGCGTCCGAAAGAGACGACGTCAAAAAAACGGAAACAAACGCGAAGAACACTCTGACGCTTAGCGAGGAACGAAGAGGACGTTCGCCGAGTCCCATGTGGGTTCCCGGTTCCACCTCCTACGCCGACATTCTTCGCGGATGCGCGCAGCAGACGCAGATTACATCCACGATGGAGCCGCCATCCTCGCAGGAGATGGTTCCTCTGTCCTCGGGAGAATCTCTGCGCGAGCGCGCTCAAGTTTCTTACCCGGAGAAGACGGAGAACGAGTCCCCGGACGAGATCCAGCAGGTTCCAGCGACGACGCAGGAAATGGAGAATCACGCGCGTGAAGATGAGATTTATCAGCAGCCTTCCGAAATTTCCGCGGAGAAAGTTGAGGAACCGAATTATGAAAAATCCGAAGCAACCGACTGGTCCGACGAGGTCCAACTGGAAGAATACGACGTTCTGCAACACGTGAAACAGCAACCAACGGAAATATTCGAGTACATGATACCGGAACCGATGCCGGAACTCGTGGGTTTCATCGGATCGCCGCTCGGAACTTACTCGGTGGGCTCGTACGTTTACGCTCCCCCGTCATCCTCCTCCGGTCATCAAATCCAACAACTCGACGCAATCAATTTGCATCCGTCTTACAACGACGGTTCCTTGGCTTACGCGCCAACGACGGAGCATTACGTCGCGCAAACGTCCGCTTATCTATCGTCGACACCGGAGATCTATCAGCAGACCTCGTCGTTGCAGCATCAATGTCCCGTCGTCGATCATCACGCGAGGCACACGATTCCGAGACTGGTGGAGAATCCTGTCGCGCAACAAATAGACAATGCGCAATCGAAAGTTTCCAAAGACGCGATCGAAACCGAATCCGAGGAATCCGCGGACGCGGAAATTTCCGTGACGAACAAAACGGAACAGGACGCGACGTCGTTCGGCAACACCGAGAAGAGAGGAGGAGGCCAGGCGTTCTCGTACGCGCAGATTCTCTCGCAGGGACTCGGCGCGCGTGTCCTCACTACGACGCGAGTCGCGAACAAATCGCCGGTCGCGGATCGTCGGACTAAAGAGCGAGCCAAATCGTCCAACTCCGTGTCTCGCGAGTCGTCGCCGTTGAAATCGAAATCCGAGAATTCGGACTCGCATCCCTCGGTCGCGACGAAACACGATCAGCCAGCGAGACAGTCCAACAAGGACAGCGACTGGGACACGATGAAGAAGCGAGAGATCAGAAAGAAACATCAACAATTGAACGACAAATCACCGCGAACGGATCACGAGAACAAATCGCGAAGATCAGCGGATAAGAAGCAACAAAAGAAGGAAAGATCGAGTCCGCCGCAATTGGCGGAAACGCGAGATCGGTCCGAACTGCTCGACGAAGCGATCGATAAAACTGACGACAATTCGGCGATGAAAGAGGAAATACCGGTGTTCGAGGAGGAGGAGCAACGAGCGATCGACTCGACGGAGGTGGAGGACCCGGTGAGTCCCCAGCGGGAAAAGAAACGCAAGCAAAAGAAGAGGAAAACGGACAAATCGGTGGGGGACGAGATCGACAAGGCTCTGAGAGAGATCGAAGATATGGACAAGCAGAAATCGAAGATTCAGCAGAAGGAAAAGTTTGTCAAAGAACAGATCAAGTCTCAGATCGATCCAGTTGGCGAGTGTGAAAAATCGAAAGTCGACAGAAGACACAAAAGTGACAAGTCGATGAAAAAATCGGGCAAGTCCAAAGAAGGGACGAGAGCGAGGGACGAGGACGTGCCGGTCGAACAACGTTTGACGACGAGTCGGAAACCGACGGATCGAGGCGTGACGGAAGAAAAAAACGTCGAGGGAAACGCCGCGAGAGCTTCGAAAGACGAGGAGAACGTTCAAAAAATGGACAACGTCGCGGAATCAACGGATCAACAGATTGGCGGAAATATTTCGGAAAAATCCAAAACGAAACGCAAACACAAACCGAGCAAGAACGCGAGAGAACAAAATAGAGAAGTTGTTCTCGAAAAAAACAAAACCAATCAGCAACAATCGGAGAACGATAGCAAATTAGACGAAAACAACGCGTTAACAAAATTGTCGGTCGTTGACGAAAACGTCGATCGTCCGGAAAAAAACGCGGCGGACGGGAAACAAAGCGCGGCCGCGAAAATCGAAATTGCGAGGAGGAAACAGAGAGAAAACGATTCGAGAAAAGAGAAAACCAAGACGAGGTCCAAGGAGCTTTCGAAACCGGAAGCTGAGAACGACGTTAAAGAACGCCGAGACAAATTCGAGATTAACGTCAAAGATATACCGGACGACAAATCGATCGAAGGACCGATCGACGAGATAAAAGAAGATCCCAAGTCGCAGATCCACGCGGGAACAACGGACGAAACAAACGAGGAAAGAAACGCGTCGAAACTTGCGGAATCGCCGGTCGCTCGAAACGTCGAGTCGGAAAATACGGACGAGAAATCGGTTAAAAAAATTGAAACTGCAAAGAAGCAAAGAGACGAGTCGAAGAAGAAGACGAGGTCGAAGGAGCCGAAGATAAAAATCGCGGATGACGTTAAAAATCAAGAAAAAAAACTCAACAGCGAGGAAACGCAACTCGACGACAAATCGACGATCGAATCGCCGATCGGTAACGTGGGAAAGGATTTCAAGTCGAAAGTTTCGCCCGTCGGTGCGGAAACCGCTAAGAACAAAACTACCGCTCGGAAGAAAACTTCGCAAAAAACGAAATCCGACGAGGTTGCGATCGATAGCGCGTTGGTGCGAACTTCGGAACAAACTGAGAAAAAACAAACTTCGACCGACGCGGAGAAACGCGAAAACAATGAAGAGTCGAAGCGAACAATCGTAACGTTTTCCGAAAGTGCGGAAAAAGCAGAAATTGCGGACGAGAAGAAGATCGAGGAAATTGTTCGGCAATCGCGGGAAGTGCAAATTGTTAACGAAATCGAACGAAGCGAAAGCGAAATGAAAGAATCGACAAGAAACGAATCGGATCGGCAAACAAAAAAATTGGAAGAAGATTCCGCGATATCGAGTTTGTTAGAAATTGCAACAAGGGCGAATGAGAGCGAGGAAAAATCAACCGAGTTGATTCGAGCGAGCAAACAAACTGAGAAACTCGAGGAAAAACAGACGAAAACGTTTAAACAGAAAAAGTTGGGAAAAACAAAGTCGAGCGCTCGCGAGAAGCCGAGGAAAGACGAGGTATCGCGAGCTGAGGTCGAAACTAAATGCGATGAGAAAAACAACGGCGATCAGTTGCTGCCGGCGATCAGTTCCGAAACAATTTCGCAACCCGACGCGGAAACGCGTTTAACGGAAACCGAATTTAACGCTGAAATCAGTTCTGTTGAAGTTACCGACGATTCGATCGGTAACACATCGGTCGATGCGATTCGAGCACGCGAGAAGGAACGATTGCGCGATTCGGATTTCGAGATTCGATCGCGAACGACCGGGAAGGCTCTGATTATCGAGAAAACGATCACGACCGTGACGACGACCAGCAGCGTGCCGGAGTCGAGCGTCAAATCGTCGTCCGACGTTAAATCCACCGTGAAATCGGTGGAGATCTTAGAAAACATACCCCTGCCCAAAATCGTAGGTTCCAAAGTAACCGAGTTTATCACACTGCGTCCCGAAACCGTGGAAGCGAGTCTCACCACAACTTACGCGAGAGTGTCCGACGATTCTCCCGTTGACGATTGTTCGTTGCCGCAATCGCGACAACGCGAATTCACGGATTTGCAAAAATCCAATTCCTCTTGTCCCGCGACAACAACACCCGACGAATCCGTTCTGTTCGGTAGCGTGAAAACTAGAACGAGAATTCGTTCGAAAAATCGCGATACCGAAGTCTCGGAGTTTCGCGCGTTGCCCGAGAAAAATAACGAAGAAGTTCGCCGCGCGCGTTTTTCGGAAGAAGAGAAACAATCGAATTCGTCGATCGAATCGTCCGTAACCGAGCGATCGGAAGAGGATACACGCGATAGAGACGCGACAAGCGTGTTGGAGATTGTGGAAAACGGCAACACCGTGTCGTCGGACGAGACGGAAAGACGCGAAGACGACGTCGCTCCTAATAAAATAATCGAAAATAAAATTCAAGAAAACGAAAGAAAATCTGAAAAACGTGAAACGAACGGAGAAAAGACGGACGACGAAACTACGCGCGAAGACGCGAAGCCGCAAAAGCAAGCGACCGATTATCTGGACCTTGTGAAACCTTACGCGTTCGATTATCACGTTTACAATCAGGCGGAGAACAACTTCCATCGGTTTTTCAAAGTCGTCAAAGTGGTGAGAGAATCGCAACCGCCTCGGGTCGCGTTGCAAACGCGATCGGAGAACGTCGAGAAAGTTGTGCAAAAATCGGTGATGAGATTTCCGGTGATCGATATTTCCTCCGAATCGGTCAAGTTCGATAAGGAATTGTTCGAGATCGATCGCAGAAGACACGCCGTTCTCATAGAAGCGCCGAGATATCCGATTGCGAGTTTTCACGAGTTCGAGTCGCAAGCGGTGAAAACCAAATCCTTTCCCGCGATCTTCGACGACGATTCCAAAGCGTTGGAAAAAGAATTGAAAGAAGTTGATAAAAAAATTAACGAGACAACGAGCGCAACGGAGTCCGAAGAGCCTGGAGAAGCGAAAGCGGATGAGAAACTCGAATCGATCGAAACGGAAGAGAATTTAGTCACGTCTCGGGTTGCAACAATCTCGGAAGCGCCGAGTTCGGAGAAGGAGAAGAAGAATCCGATTTCCGAAGAATCGACGAGCGCGCAGCGATCGTCCGTGCACTTGGTTTCCGACGATACCTGGATGAGCATTCTGGACGAGCCGATTGTTATTGACGACGATTTCGATGACGACGACGCGCCCAATTCGAAAGAAGAAGATACGATCGAAGAAGCGATTACTAAGCCAGTCGCGAAAGATGTCGATAATAAACAAGAGATGATAAAAGTTGAAGAAAAACCGGCAACGTCGTCCGTGCATTTGAAATCCGACGACGATTGGCTGGCTCTTCTGGACGAAGAGATTCCGATCGACGACGACGACGATTTCGAGGAAACTCGACCGATCGAAAACGTTGCCGTTCAAATGGAAAATCGAGAAGACGTCGAGGAGAAAGAAATCGAGAAAGAACCGAGAGAAGTAGCGGAAGAACAACGGCGGAGCGAAGAGGAAAAAGTGGATGTTGAAACTTCGGGTGACGTTGAAGAGAAAGAAACTGCGGAAGTGGAAAAGGAAGAGACAATTGAAAAATTGGAACAAACGAGCGAGGAGAGAGGATCGACAATCGAGAAGCCGAACGTGGAAGAGAATCTCGAATCGTCGAGCGGCGCGATTTCGTCGGAACTTGCCGTGAAAGACGAGTATAATCGCGCGAGGGACGTTTCGAGCGAACCGGATAAGCAGAGCAGCGACAAGACGAGAACCAAATCGAAAAAGAAGAAGGAATCGAAACGCGGCAAGGACGCGAGATCCAAAGAGAAGATGAAACCAGCGGGATCCAAGCGGCAAAGCGACGTGGAAATTAAAACGGACGTGGTCGAAAGCGATTTGTCGCCAACGCGGCGAACAACCGCGGAGCGAGAACGTGAATTGATCGAAGACAAAAAAACCGATTCCTCGAAATCGATCGAGCGACAAGCCGCCGAGGAGGAGCCGCCTGTTGCGGACGATTTTGCAACGAAACAGAAGACGCGAGAGCCAGCCGCGAAAGAAGAAGCGCAGCCAATTCGCGAGGAACGCAAATCGAAATCCAAGAAGCAGAAGAAGCAAAGCGGAGAGAAATCGGAGATCGTTCGCGACGAAACGTCGACGGAAAAGCCGCGCGAAGTTTGTTTCTCGAAAGAAGAGAAGACGCGGGAACAGACAGACGCGTCTTCTTTCTCGGAAGAAGAAATGAGAGAAGAGCTGAGGGTCACGATAATGGACGAGATTGTCAAACCGGCCGAGGAGAAACTCGCTAAATCAACGGATTCGAAGCAAATGAGAGAAGGGAGCGGCGGCAAGTCTTACGCGCAGGTCGCGGCCGCCTCGTCGCGAACTTCTCCTCTTCGGGAAGAAATTTTGTCGTCGCAATCCGTCGACGACAAGACGACGACCGATGACGAAGCTTACGAAAATCCGAACGCGGAAACACCAACGCAAAGTCCGATCGTGGAACAAGTCGGCGAATCGATTTCCTCCTCGATCGTTCCCGAAGACGAAGACTCGTCGCTCGTCGATTCGAAAGAAGACACGCGAGAGGAAGTCACGCGCGCGAAACCGGAAACGAACACGTGGGCTGCGATAGTCGGCTGCAAAAAGTCCGTCGAATCGCCGGAGGAGGACGACGCGCCGATCGCTTCCGATCTTTGCAAATCGGAGCAAAAACAACAACCGACGCACGTTCAAATTTACGTGGAAGAGACTACCGCGCCGGAACCTCTGGAGAATTTGGTTCAGATAGACGATCAAGGTTTCATGGAAGTCGTGAATCGAAAAGAACTGCGATCCAGACGGTCCAGATCGCGTTCCCGAAGCGCCAGGCGAGAAAACTCGGCGGCGGAAACTACGATCGAGGAGAAAACAATCGAAACGCCAGACGAACGTAAACACGAACCCGCGCTAGAGCACCACGTCGAGTTGGAAAACGGCGAAGTGAGCAAAGTTGTTCGAGAAGATGAAAAAGACGAAGAAGAAGAAGAAGAAGAAGAAGAAGAATATAAGATCAAACCGAAGAAGAGCCCGAGCGAACGCAGAAGGGAAATGAAAAAACAAAAGGCGGAGGGCGAGAGTCGAGGTGAGGGTAAAAATGTTCGAGGAGCAAAATCAAACGAGCAAGACGAAGGGCAGAAGAGCAAAAAGAGCAGGTCGAAGAGAAAGACCGGAAAGGATCGGAGATCGCAACAAACAACCGAAGTCGACGAACGGATCGAAGCGAAAGAACGCGACGACGCGCGAAAAGAAGAAGTTTCAAAATTCACAAACGAAATCGAAATTCAAGCGGAAAATGTGATCGAACGTCCCGAGGCTTCGAACGACGAGTCGGTTGAGGAAACGAAAAAATCAATCGAAGAGAACAAACGGGCGGAGATTCTTCCACAGATCGGTGTTGCGAAATCGAAAAAGAAATCGAGAAGCAAAAAGGGCAAAATTACGTTTGAACAAACGGTCGAAAATATATTTGGCCCGGACGAGAACGCGGTTGTTGTTGGGGATTTGACGGAGAAAATAGACGCGAAGCCGTCGGGACCGAAATTAGATAACGAGATGGAAATAAAACACGAGGAGGAGAAGGTGGAGGAAGAAGCAATTGTAACCGCGAGTTTAACGCGCGACGTCGCGACGACGGAAATTGAAGAAATTTCGACGAAGATGATGGAGAAAGAAAATAATATCGCGGACGAAGAAGAAGCGACGAAATTGACGTGTGAAAAACAGTCAACGGAAAAGAAAACGGAAGAAAATATCGCGAGACAAATGGAAATTCCGAGACCTACGAGAGCGGAGAAGAAGAAACAGAGGAAAAGAGGAGGAAAGATTTCGTCGCGAAGCGCAGAGCCGGAAAGAGACGTCGAAAACGCGAAGGATCAAAGCGTGCACGTCGATTCTAAGAACGCGGATGTCTCAGAAAAAGACCGACGGAAGACGAGCGACGAGACAACCGACGAAATTCCGCAAGACGCGAAAGATTCCGCGGAAACAAAGAGCGTCGCGCAAGAAGATTCTTCCGCGAATGCGGAAAAACTCGCGTCTCGTCCCGTTGTCGCGGAAAACAAAGAGCCGATTAAAACCGAAAAGAAACGGAAACCGAAATCTTCGAAGAAGCGAGAGTCAACCGAGAACAAATCGTCAAAATCCGAGCGACACGAAGAAGAAGATACCGTTGAAACAATTGATGCGAGCAAGGAGGTGGAGTCTGTCAATGATTCCTTGAAGACAAAGGAGACGCGTGTCGGTTCGATCGAGCCGGAACTTGAAAAACAACCCGAAGAGAAGAAAGAAGACGAAGACGAGAGCGAGAAGCGACCGGAAGCGACGTCGGAAGCGTCGGAAGAACTTGACACCGCGCAACCAACGGTCGAGGTGAAAACATCAGAAACAATCGGTGACGATCGGAAGGACGCACCTGTGGAAGTTGCCAACACTTCGACAATAGTCGACGTGGAAAAGAAGACGGAATTATCTGAACCCGATGACACTTTGGAACCGGGCGATAGCGCGACCGATGTCGCAAAAGCGAAACCAACGTCGGACGACGTTGACGCGATTGACACCGTCCATTCAAAACATTCTCCACCGTTGATCAAATCGTTGGAAGACGAGGATCTTAGACCCGCGCGAGCTAAACCCGACGATAATTCGTTCGACAAGATCGAATTGTCCAAGTCCGACGATATTTTGGAATTGTGCGATAGCATCGATTCTACAAATATTGTCCCAAGTCATCGTCGTTCTTCGTCTTCGATCAAATCGTTCGAAGACGAGAACGAGTCGAGATGCGAGATCGCAATTAACGAACGGGAGGAGAGCTTCGCCGATTTGGTCGAGCCTCCGAAATCCAAAGTACAGTTTTACATAGCGGACGAGATGTTGGTTTTGAATTTCGACCGACGTAAGAACGTCGACGTTCCGTCGACGACGTCGTTCGCGCGGGAAAAAATCTGCGGCAACGCAGGAAAACCCGCAATTGTCAATTCGTTTAATTCGCGTCGATTTCTCTCGATCGACGACGGTTTCTGGCCCGACAAACGGCCCTATCACGAGGCCGAGCGCGATCACTTCGAGAATTTAGCGTCTAACACGAAAAAGAATCTCGCCGATTCGTCCGACGGCGAGAATCGCGATTTCGACGAGCGCGACGACAATTCCGACGGCGGCGTCGGCGGCGGCGGTGGCGGCCAATCGCGTGATTCTTGCGGAAATTCGCGTTCCTTATTGGGAACGCCCTACACGGAACGTATGATAGCCGATTTGCCCGGCGGCATATGCAGCTGGAGCGATTATAGCACGTATCTGTCGAGCGAGAGCGAGCGGACGCCGGATCATAGCTTGCCGATTGACGATCCCATTACGGTCGATTCGTGTTTCTCCCCGGATTATCGCTCGATCGACGCGCGATCGTCCGATCTTTCCTTGTTCCCAATTTGTCACGATTCGCAAAACGAGACGAAGACACCGGTCGAAGCGAGTCCGAGGAAACGCTCTGCGTCTTCAAGTAGCCTCCAAAATCCCAATGATCCCGTCACCCTCTCGTCGTCGACCACCACCCTCGCCACCCATCTTGGTCCACAATCCAAACTGCATTTAGGTAAAGAGACGAGGGAGGAATCCGCGTTGGAACGTTGCAGCCCGAACGGGGATGCGGAGAGAGATACGGACGAGGCCGGGATAAGGATGTGCAGAAGGATCCAGGTGCGATCACAGCCGTCACAGCCGGTGCTGCTGCTGCTGCTCTGTCTTCTTTTTCTTCTTCTTCTAGTCGAGTTTGAGAAAACCAAGTCTTATACATATACACACAGCAATTATATATTTTGTGTATATGTACATGTGTGTGTCACATATGTATATGTACCCGATTTTATAATACCCTATAGTCATTTTTGTTGGATTTGGTTATTCTGGTCTTGTTGTCTATTTTCGCTCTCCTCTGTCTCTCGTGATTTTTTCTGTGTGACGACTACCACATTATTTATCTTTTTTCGATCTTATTGCGTATCCATAATGTGTGCGATTTGTTGTCTTGTGTCTCGTCGGAGAGCGCGTGCGTGTTTCTATTACTGCTAGTTT
>NW_018020804.1:39461-62174 GCF_002006095.1 Pseudomyrmex gracilis | reverse complement strand
TAAACATCCGCGGTCTAATTATTATTCTAATTACTTTTTTTTTTGTAGCAAGTCGAGACTTGAAAGTAGCAGAGAAGACGTTTGTCGCGAGACGTTTTTTTTTTTTTTTTTTTTTTTTTTTTTTTGCATGACACAGTAATCGGTTCTTTTTTTTGTAAAAAATGTAGTCTGTATTATTTGCATGCTTCCAACTCGCTTCCAAAGTATGCGCTCGATTTTATATTACACATAGGCATATAAATATAAATAAATAATTTGTGTTTTCACATTTGTGATCTCTCGCCGGTCGGAGAAGATGAATTCTGCTTTTTTTTTTTTTTTTGTTTCGTCCGCTTTTCCGACCGCGTGGAGTTGTAAACAAAGTGTCGAGTTCGTTTTCACTACGTGTGAATTTTTTGAATTATTATTTTTTGTTTTTGTTTACGTTTTTCTCGCGCGAGAAACGATCCGCGCGAAGCGATGAAAAAATTCGATCGGAATCGTTTGTGGGTTGCTGGCAACTTTACGTGACAGGTCTTTGCATTCGGATTTTTACTCATAGCGAAACGATGCGACAACTTTTTTTTTGCATGCGAAGATTAATTGCCCCGATGATGTGCGGATAACAAGCGTTGTTTTTTACAACAGATTTTCGCAACAGACTACAGAAAGTTTGCGCTTTTGAAACTTTTTGTTGACGATGTGTGTTTTTCGTTTTTCTCTTGTGTTAATCGTTCGAGAGTGTGTTTCTTGCAATTTCGTGCTTACCACGCAACAATTTTGACATAGAGCATTTTGGCGCTGATGAAATTTAATAATCCAGCGACAAAAAAAAAAAAAAAAAAAAAACACTGACCGAAGTCCGTCCTGTGTGCGGCATGATTGCGATTGCGGGATGTAATTTTAGAAATGATCGATTGTACAAAGATTGTTGCAACGAACGCTTGTGTTTTCTAGGCCACCGTCGAGGAAGATCTCGCTTCCTTGCAAGCAAGAATTTCGAATCTCGAGAGAACGATGGGTTCCTTACCTCAGGACAGCATAGAATCCATGCTGTCTTCTCTCACGGTAAGAACACCGAGATCGACAAGTTCGCGGAGATGTAGAATTTTTTCTAACGAAATGTTAGTTTCACGTAATTGAGATGACGCACTCGAGTAAAATCGAAAAGTCAATCTATTTGCACACACAGTGTCCAACGCGATTCACATCAACAAGAAATCTCAGATGAGCATATAAATCGGTTGTTGAATAATTAAATATAATAATTAAATATAATGTTGAATAATTAAATATAAATTTATATCGTATTTAAACGTCCTTCAATCTGGATCATAAATTCTTTTTCATTGTATTTTAATTTGTTTTTTTATTGTATTTTAATTTGTTTCATCGAGCCGTTATTAATATTAATTAAATGTAAATGTTTCTTTTAATCAAATTAAAAACAGAACGTGTCTACCTGTACTGGATCTTCATCAACTACAAAAAAAACTACAGTTAAGAGAATTACAATCAATTTAACGAGTGGGTTTTTTACTTGTAAACATGTAAATTAACATTCGGAGATGTTTTTCAGGGTTTGAACCGCGTCAGTGTCACCCTTACACCGACGTTTCGTGAACATTTCAGCTCACTTCGTCACAGGGTTTCAAGAGCAGACTGACGTATCAGTTATAAAAATGACACTAACGCGATTCAAACCCGTGAAAAACATCTTCGAATGTTAATACAACACACCGCGTCAAATATCAGAACGCGTAAATTAATTTTGTAATTTGTTTTATATAATTTCTCTTGACTGTAATATTTTTATATAAATTATTTTCGTACAGAAGACCCGGTGGAAAAAACGTTCTACGATGTTTGATTAATTGTTTAACATCTAGTTTGTGATCGTTCCCTTTGTTAATATTTGCGTTGGACATTGAAGAAAAATATTGCCGATATTTTCGACACACATCAGATGCAATGAAAATAAATTTCGCAGGCTGTACTCACGGATCTTCGCGCCTACGACAACGAGGTCGCGCAACTCCAGAAGAAATTGCGCGAGATTCCTGCCGACAGCGAGTCTCAAAAACTCTTGACGGCTTTGACGGGGATTCACGCGCGTCTTGCCGATCTTCTCGATCAGGCGGAAGCGGGACGAGCGACGCTCGAACGGGCGCGGGCGAGTCAGGAAAATCGCGAGAAACAGCTCTGCGCTTACAAGCTGTTCCTCGAGGAGACCGACGTTTGGCTGAGAAACGTTACGTCGAAATTACACGAGCAACATTCGTTCAACACCAACAAGGTCTGTGTTTTGTTGGATCGGAACATCGGCGCATCTTTTCTCGTTTTTTTTTTTTTTTTTTTTTTTTTGCACTAAATTATTTAATTAAATTTTGTTGATTTTTTCCGCGCGAATTTTAACGCCGATGATTTCCCGACAGCTTTTGCAGGAAGAATTGACGAATCGCGCGCAACGAATATCGGAACACGAATCGTTGCCGGAAGTTAGCGCGCTGGCGACGAAATTGAAGGAAGCTCTCTTGGACGTGATCAATCGTCTTCAGCAAAAGCAGCAGGTACCCAACGCTTTTCAGAGCTCGGGGGCTTTCGCAAACGTCGCTCTCTTAGGTGCTACCGTCGCTTAATTGGGCAGTGGTTTTCGGGAAAGTCGGTGTCTTCAGTTTCTTATTTAAAAAAAAAAAAAACTTACTTAAGAGGCTTGCAAATTGCGGTTATTACAAAGCTCACGTCGTACGCGTTTTTAAAGACGCAATTTTTTTTACAATCAAAGAGTTTTCGAATTTGACATTCGAATCTTGTTTCTTCGAGTAAAATTCCGATGTGTAACTTCGCGAACAGTTTTTTCTTTCGTGAAAAAGCTTTGTAGTAAGCGACAATGTAAAAACGACGCAAATGTCAAACACAGTACAAGCGTTCTACTAGTCATCATGCTTAAAAAAAAAAAAAACGCACACGCACACACATTCGTAACCACTCACAGAGTTTTCCAGACTGGGAAAATTCTGCGTGACGGTGCGAATTGGAGACTGGTGATACACACATTACGCTCTGTAAAATGTGCCGTCTTGGAATACACCGCTTGAGATACATTTTTGCACGCTTACAACGTACTTAGAGATAATATTTATATGTAGTGAAGAGCGCATTTAATTCTTCTGGGTATATTTTTTTTTCTTCTTCTTTTTTTCTTTCACACCGTCGTCATCGAGAGAACACACACGTTGGGCCACTCATCCTCAAGCACACACTGATTGCCACACGTTACTTGTATAAGTGTCACACGTATGTTATCTCTTGGGTCACACACACACACACACATGAACACGCTGTACATTATTTGTATCATTGTTAGTACTATTATATACGTTTATCTTAAGGTGATAAATGTAATATAGGCCATATTGCATGTACTTAAGGAATGTTAATACATTACTGTGTAATATTTCATGTAATTAAAGAAATTCTCTTCATTAATGTCCCAACCCTTGTATCTTCCATCATGTGTTAATCATTGCGGATCATGTACATCATACTTGGCGACGTATATTGACATACATATAACAATGTTGAGTAATAATATCTTCTCAAGTATGTAAACGTAGTTGCGTACTTGTTAATATTTCGCAAAAGAATTGTATGGTTTATTTTGCAAAATAAATGTTTATGCGAACTTTTTTTTTTTACCGGGGTCTAAAAACAACTTACCAAATTATCGTGTTTGTGTTGCAATCCATCGCTTTTTATTAAAAAAAAAAAGATAGACTTAGAGTTGCATCGTAAAAATAAATAAAACTTATTACCGAATTGTAACAAAAAATTAAATCAAACATATTGCCGTGTCCCCAAACACACAATAATTCTAATTTAATTATTTTTACTTACTGTGAAAAAACTAATATCGCAACACTCCTCGTTTATCTTTTTTGTCAATAAAAAAATAATGTATTTTCTAAATATCAAGAAATAAATGGCTACGATACTTTGGGGTTTGGATTTAAAAATCTCAGAGTCAATGGTGTGTGTCTCTGTCCTCGTAGGAAATTTGTGACGAGGAGGCTCGGGCCGATGACGAGTCGACAGAAAGAGACAATGCCACTCTAGACGAGGCGCCTTCGATACACTCGTCTTTGGAAGACGATCAGCCGTCTATGGCCGACGTCTCCTTGCAGACGGGTCGGAGTTTGTTGATCGACGACGTCGAGAAAAAAACACGGCTCACAAAACAAACGTCAACGACGCAGATGCCGACGTTGTCGCCACCCGCGTGTCATTCTCTCATGACCCAAACGACGCAGGTCTCGTTACCGTGCGAAAACGTTCAAACGCAGGAGGCCATAAAGGTTCTGAAGACCACGAATAACGATCAGGACGTAATTGAGATCGCGACCAAGTACGTGCCGTCCAGTCAAGAGACAACTTATCAGGAACAAACCGACGTTCCGACTGGCGACGACATCGTCGTCGACATGAAGTATCAGGACGCGAAGAAGACCGACAGTTCGACGAGCGAGTTGAACATCGTTCACGTTGCGCCGCAATCCTTCGAGACGGTTCTGGTCGAACCGGACGACGTCATCACCGAGGTGGTCGTCGACGCGGACGGCACGAAGAGGATCATAGTGCGAAAATTGCGACGTACCACCACGGTCAGACAGACCACGCAGCAACGTGTGTCGTCGTCCGCGCAGTCGGCGACGGGCTCGCCGATGATTCAAGCGTACTCGGAGGCCGCGATGAGAGATCAACAAGTCACCGTGACCCGAACGAGACCGGACGGCACTATCGAGACCACGACGAAACAAGTTTACGGCGGCAGAGTCACCACTAACGCTCCCGCCGAAGGTATCAATGTGGAAGAATACGAATCCGAGCCTCGTTTTACGCGCATGGTGACGCAGGGCCAGATAGAAGACATCCAGCCGGCCGAGGAGGAGATGTTGACGGACGGCAAGTATCAAACGAGAACGTCGAGCGTTCACGCGGTGGTGCAGCAAGTCACCAGGCGAATCATCAAGAGAACGCGCAAAATCATTCGCAAGGTTACCATCATTGACGGTAAAGAGGTCACCACCGAGGAGGTGATCGAGGAACCCGAAGAGGTGGAAATAGACGAGCAGAACATACCGCACATCAGTATCAACGTGGTGAAGAGCGAGGATCAGAAGACGATAACGTTGTCGGAAAAAGATAAACAAGAAGCAGAAACAAAACCGGAGACTTGCGTTACCGGCAGTCCGGTTCAGGGACCGTTCTTCGGCCCGTTCGCTAAGGATATGGTGAGCGCGCGAGAAACCGAAGAGCTGATGACCGTAGCGGAAGGAAACGTTATGACGAAAGTGAAAACGTTAGAAATTGATAATAAAGAAGAACCTGCGATCGAAGCGGCGGCTGACAAAGCGGAAATCGAGGATTCCGCGCGAATGATAGAGCGGGAAAAAACGCTTCTCTCAGAACGCACCGGAGCGGAATCAGAACTTGCGGCTGCTGATGAAGCTAACGAGGACGTTTCTGTCGAAGTGCGAGATACAGCGCCGAAGGAAGAAGCAAAGTCGCCGACGGCGCGCGAAGACAAAGACGAAGAAACTTTTCCAACTGAGGTAAATGGCGTTACGCGCGACATCAATCAAACCCCGATTGACGCTGAACGGTCTTCTACCGTTTTGCAGACTCCCGTCGAAGAAACACAACCGGAATCTCCGCCGGCCGATGACGAACCGGCGATTGCCAAGACCACTTGTAAGTCTGACGATGATGCACCAGTAAAGAGCGAAGCGTTGAGTATCGAGCTAGAAAATGGCACGGTAGAAGTAGAGATGCACCAAGATGATAGAGGCACTGTAGAAGCTGATAAAGATGTATCCGATGTTGTTGTGTTAGAAAAAGAAGAGAGAAAGAAAGACGAATCGCGACTCGAACGCGACTCCAAGGGCGAGGAAGACGCAGCGACGTTGCTTGAAAAAGCGCACAAAAGCGAATTGATCGTTTCGCGTCTCGATAAACCTGACGAACCGATCATTTCGGAGAGCGCGGAAACACCTGCCGAGAAACGAGAAAACGTTTCCCCGGAATTGCTCGCTAAGGAAAAGGAGGAGGAAGACAGTTGCAAGGACGAGGCGCTCAAACCGGAATACAAACCGGTGTTTCACAAGCTCGAGATCTCACTGGCCGTGCGCAACGAGGACGAGGAAACGGAACCGCTTGTGTCCATTAGAACCCAAGCAGAACGACCCGAGATCGCTCCGTACAGCATCGTCAGGGAGGACGTGGACATCAGTCTACCGGCTGACAGGGAAATCATGGAAGTGATACACGACAAGATCGTGCAAACCGCGTTTCTCACGGCCGAGAAGCAAACGGAAACCGCTCAGCGACATGTGGCCACGATGGAGAAGGAGATCAACGTCAACATCGAATCGGAAAAGAGCAGATCGTCGATCGATTCCGCGAGTCACAAGAGCAGAAAAAAGAAACGTCACAAGACGACAAAATCTTTGGAAAAAACTGAAGAGGATACTGACGAATCCAGTTCTTCCGTTCCCACGTCGATCGTCGAATCCATGGAGATCAACATCTCATTGTCGGATTCGTCGTCGAAACAGATTATTAGCGAGCAACCGCAACCGGACGTAACGGAGATCGTGAAACCGGTCACCGAATCGTCGCCGATTACGTTGACGACCAACGAAACCGCGACCGAGAACGGATATCAACCGGACGATAAGATTCTGGACGAGTTGTCGGTCGAGCCTGAGGATAAAGACAGCGCGAAGAAGAAGAGAAAGAAGAAGAAGAAGCAGAACGTTCGGTTCGACCGAGACGACAATTTGACTCCGCTGCCCAGGACCAGCAGCGACGACGCAACGTTCACGACTGACGACAGTCTTCCTCTGGAGGTTCCCAAATTGGAAGAAATGATTGAACAGGATAAAACGAAGGACGACGTAGAAGAAGACAATGATGAAATACTGGAAGATAAAAAATTAGAAGAGAAAGTCGAACTACGAGAAGAGGATAAGCGTGAAATCGCGCTGGACGACGCGAACACTCAGACAACTATCGAGACGTGCGACGCGTCGACTTCGCTCACCCCGAAAACGGACGAGGAGAGGATCCTGTCCACGTTCATGCAAACGTCTCCCGAACCGATTCCGCTCACGTTGGAGGAAGAGATTCAAACGGCCAAGACCGAGGAAATTCACATCGAGACGCAAACGGTCGCGGAATCCGGACTCGATTTCAGCACGCAGACCGTTGACGAAGAAACGCCGCAAGTTGAAGACTCGGGCGTTCAAACTGCTACACCCACAATGATACCGACGGAAGACTTCGCTGCGCAAACCGTTTCACCGGACGACACTCCCACGATCGTCCCCGCAACGGAAACGGAAGATTTTCAAGCGCAAACGATCGAGATCGACGTTCTGTCCACGGAAATGCAAACTTCACCGATCGAATTAGCTCCGATGATAGCGACGGAAACTCAAACGCCGGTGAACACCGTGATGGAAATTGAACAACAGACCACACCGCCACCGGATAAAGTCGTCGTGCAGGAAACGGTTACTCAAACGTTGTCTCCCGAGGTGCCGGAACGTTCGGAGAAGAACGTGCAGACGAGCGCGCCAATCAGTCCGGAGCAACCGGACGTTTCGGACGTGAACACACAAACGATCGCGTCCGCGGAATCGAACACGGAAACTCAAACAACGCCCAAGGATAGTCCGCGAAAAGCGGAGGTGCAGGAGAGCGAAATGCAAACGAAATCGCCCGAACCGACCAAAGAGACGACGATGCAGACAAGTCCGATCGTAAGTCCGGAACCTGTGCCGGTTTGCGAAGAATCTGCTCAAACCAGTCTCGAAGAGGTGAAAGAAACCACCGAGGAAGAGTCGCAGACCAGTTCTCCGCGAAAAACTCCGACCTTGGACAGTTCGGTGCAAATAAAAACCGAAGAGCTGATATCTCGGGTCGAGGAGAGCACGCAGAACATTCCCGAAACGTGTGAAATAAGCGCGCAAACTTTGCCAAACGAAGAGAAGCAACCGGTCGAGACGGTGTCGGTGTCACAACAAACCGTGCGAGTTCCAACTTGCAGCGTTGTCGTGTCCACGGACAGTTTGGAGATGGAAAAGCCGAAGGTTGACGAAGACACGCGCGAAACATTCGATTCGGCGGAAGCTGTTCTCGCGGAAGATACAAAAGAGGAAGTTGCGTCTAAACAATTAACAGACACTCCAGCAGCACCTGATGTACAAGTACTAGAAATCGTGAGTTTACCGGAGGAAGATAAGGTAAGCGATGCGAAGACTGTGGTTGACACCGAGCCTGTGTCAGAAATCATCAAGATTTCGAAAGAAGACGTTGAAGAAACGGAAACTTGGTCTCAAAAAGAAACGAGATCTCAAATTCCTGAAAAATCTCCAACGGAAGTTAGTCCAAGACCGTTGGATGTTGTACAGACAAAAGAATCCACGCCGTTCTTATCGGACAAGGAATCGTCGACCCCGGATACGTCGCTCGAGATCCACGTTCGCGCGACCATAGAATTGTCCGGCACCGACACGCTCGACAGTGTCGCATCTTGCGACAATCAAGAAACTATTACCGAAGAAACTACCACTTCGCAGGACACAACAATTGCCGAGAGTCTCAACGACGACAACGTCGCGCCATCGTTGGATGGCGCGAAAGTCGTGAAGCGACAAAAACGAAAGAGAAAACACAAGATCGCGGAGATCACCAGCGTGCCAAGAGACAATCAAGATCTCGAGTCGATATTCGGACAAGTCGTGGAGTCGCAGAACGTAGCGATGAAACTGTCTTACTCGGACGTTGCCAAGAAGAACGTCAGCCGGCAAACGTCTCCGAAAGATGGCGACGTGTTGGACGACACGGTGCCCGAACGCTCGCTTGACAATATGTCTCAGGTGAAACCGGACGATGCCGCGTCGAGAACTGTGATAGAGATCGCGAGAGAAGATGGAGAAGACATTCGAAAACCATCAGATACCTCAGTTATCTCGCAGACGATGGAATCTGCGAGCGATCAGTTCCTGAACAACTCGAATCACAACATTCCAGAAGCAAGTTCCGTGGGAGCGACGCCATTCGCGTCCGGCAGACCGAAGATCGAGTTGTTGCAAATGTCGTCGGACCAGTCCAAGTTGTCCGACGTTGTTGGTCGCACGCGATCATCGCCCGAACCCATGGACACCACCGAGGAGCCGCTGACGCCAACGGAAATCGAACAACCTAGTCTGAGTAAGGAAACCGTCAAGCCACCACCGTCGTCATTCCAGACGGAAGTCAAAACCTACGCTGAAGTTATATCGGAATCGCAGAAAAAACCTACAACCTCGTCTGGTCTCGTCAAATCGTGCGAGAAGAAAGAAACCCACACGCGGAAAGAGTCTTCGGAGCACGGAGCCAAACCGCAGGGAACGCCGACGATGCAGGCGAAACTAGTTACGGACAGAGTGAAGAATCTACAGAACTCGAACGATATGAGTTATCTGGGCAACATCTTGCACATCGCGCATTTGGAGGAAGTGACCACGGAAAAAGTCGCGGAAGAACGTTCGTCGGACGTTCGCAGAGAACTGACTCAGTTGAAAGCCGCGATTGACGAAAACGACATGGTGATCGTCGAGGAAACTCTGATTACCGTGGTCGAAACGATCTCGACCTGGTTGGAAACGATCGAGTATCGAATCTTTTTGAACAGAGAGTGTCCGACCGGACCGTCTCACGAGGATACCAGAACGTTCGTCAAGTTGAAGGACGAGGTTAATCACGTGGAGGAAAATATTCGCGAGCTCGACGACATTTGGAAGCGAGTGGAACCGAATTATTCGGACGAGGAGCGAAAGAAGCTGCGGGAATGCGTGAACGCTCTCGAGCATCAGGTGAGGATAATCGAGCACGTAACTGCCGACGAGGAAAATCACGTTAGCACGCAACTCGCGAGATGGGACGAATTTTTGAACGGCGTCAACAATGTGTACAGGTGAGAATTGTGATTCCGTTCTGTTTTTTTTTTTCCCCCCCGAACACACGAAGTTTCTTATCTAATTTTGATTTTTTTCTACTGATTTTTTAATTTAACTTTTTTTGTGTTTACATTAGATTGGTTGAGGAGCAACGCAAACAGCTCGATCGCATAATCGAAAGCGAATATTCCACGCAATGGAAGCTGCAGGAACTCGATAAACTCGAGAACACGAATCGTTGCCACATGTGGAAGACGAGCGAACTTCTGAACGCCGCTCACGGATTGTTGCGCAATCATCCCGGCAAGATAATACCCGAGGAAACTTACGCAGCTCACGAAATGACGAAGATCATAGATTACAGCGTGTGCGTCGAACGAGAACGTCTTCTTCAATTGCTCGCTCTGGCCGAGGAATACGAGCAAACGCTTCGAGAGTTCGCCCAAATCACGGAGATAGCCGAAAATCTGCTGGACAGTCCGATATCCGTGATGAGTCTGGAACATCTTCAGGAAGAAATGCAGAAGCATCGAAAGTTCTTCGTCAATCTGAATCATTGCCGCGCGATTCTCGAGTCGCTGGAAGGCAACCTGGACCCGGAGACCAGAGCCAAACACTCCGATCTTCACGAGGAACTTCATGGCAAGGCGACGGCTTTGCTCGATCAGGCGGCTTCGAGGGCGCAACAAATGGCCCTGGCCGCGTCGCGATGGATAGTGCTCGAACAAGGTGTGAAGGAAGAGAGAGGATGGCTTCAGGTCGCGCATCAGCGTGTTCCCGATCTTCAAACAGTGACTTCGATCGATTACGATCAATACATTTCCTTGTATCAGGTTAGCAAATATAAGTTCAATTTCAAATAACCGTTGAAGATGCGTGAATGAAAATGTTTTATAATAATTTGATTAATTAGAGCCTCATTTAAAAGATTTTTTTTTTTTGTTAATTGCAACTTCAAACAACTTGCTCTGGTTTTAGTCTCTGTCTTCGGACGTAGCGACTCATCACGCGCGATTGATTAAATTGCTCGGCGTGGCACGTGGTCTTCGCGATCTCATCAATATCGAAGACCCCGAGGATCGATACAGCGAGGCTTTGGACGTGATCGTGCGACTCCAGGACGACATCAAGTCGTCTCTAAGAAAACTACTGGCTTTCAGAGAAAAGTGGATCAATCAGGAAACGTTGACGAATCGCGTGGAACACTGGATGACCACGGCCGAGAAGGAGCTCGCCACGTTAAAAGCTCCGTCAGGAAGTTCAATGCGTCAGTTTTGGGTAAAAATGCGCTTTTTTTTCTATCTTTTATCTTTTTTAAAAGATCTTTTTTTTTCTAACATTTTAATAAGAATATCAAAACAATAGATAATTAAAACAAAAGTAACTCTAAAAAATTAATAAATATAGTAGATTTTCGTGATTACGGTATATATATATATATATATATATATATATATATATATATATATATATAACAAAAATGTTTTTCTTTCTTTAATTTGTGAGTCGTAAATATTTTTATTAAAATACGCGATAAATAAAAAAACTTACATTACAAATAAATGCGTGAATATTCATGGAGAAATTTTCATCAAAGTGAAATAACAAAAATTTTTTTCTTTCTTTAATTTGTGAGTCGTAAATATTTTTATTAAAATACGCGCGATAAATAAAAAAACTTACATTACAAATAAATGCGTGAATATTCATGGAGAAATTTTCATAAAAGTGAAATAACAAAAATTTTTCTCTTTCTTTAATTTGTGAGTCGTAAATATTTTTATTAAAATACGCGATAAATAAAAAAAACTTACATTTCAAATAAATGCGTGAATATTCATGGAGAGATTTTCATAAAAGTAAAATAACAAAAATTTTTTTCTTTCTTTAATTTGCGACTCGTAAATAATTTTTATTGAAGTTACAAATGTAATTTCTTTCTAGATAAATAATCTCCGTGATCGTAAATAATATAATCTATCGTTAAAATAACGTAAAGAAGGAATTTTATTCAATTGTTTGCTTCGAAAAAGAATTTGATTGAATCGCGGAGTCTCAAAATACAATTGACGCATCGAGCTCGATTCTCTCTATCGTGAAAATAACGTTCCACGTGTTCGTGACTTTTGTCACATTTTTCAGGAATTGAAAGCGCAATACGAGGTCTACAACAACATGCGCAACGAGGCGGACAACTGCTTCGAGCAGGCTCTGCGAATCGTGCCGTTGTCGGACGAGATGTTGCAACGTCAGTTTCACTACGAGTTGCAGGATCGTTGGAACGACGTGAGCGACAGAATCAACGAGATTCAGAAGGACATAACTCGCACCATATCCTCGGAAGACATCTCGTCGAACGAGAAGCTGAAAATGCTCGAGCGAGAACTGAACGAATTGCGAATGACCATCAACGGTTTTCACGGCGTGCTGAAGACGGAAGAGGAACTCGATCTGTACGTCGAGCGACTCACTGTGCTGTTCGACAGAATCGTCGTTATTCAGGACGAGATAGGTCGACTTGGTCTGCTGCCGGCCGCGGAGAGCGAGAGAGTTGGAATCTTGCTGTCGTCGGCTCGCTGTATAGAGGGACAGATAGGCGAGGAATTGGACTCGGCGCAATTGCTCAGAGAAAAGATTCAGGCTCTGAAACGCGGACTCGGTCGTTTCAGAAAAGCTCACGAGAGATTGTCGGCGATACTTGATCAGTGCGAGAGCAGCGAGAAGCAGGAGAGCGACTTGGTGGCCGCGGCGGTGGATCGTTGCCAATCGGTCGCCAACGAGCTGATGGGCCTCTGGCAGGATCTGATGGCGCTGAGACAGATGCTGCACAATTTGCCGACCGGCATGAGAGTGACGGTGTCGCCGGTTGGCATAGAGAGAGATCTATCCAACATACAGGACACGCACACCGAACTCGAGTCGAGATGCGCTCGTCTGCTCTCGCTTCTGACGAACAGACTGGAAATGTGGCGACGATTCGAGAGACAGCTCGAACTGGTGCAACAATCCGTTCAGGAAGCGGACTACATGATGGAGCTACTGACCGTCCAAGAGTCCGTCGACTACGACAGGTTGCTAAAGGCCACCGAACGACTCGAGGTGAGTATTACTTCTTTTAGGTTTTTAATCAATGTGTTTACTTGGAATCAGCTCAACCTCTGTTCTATATTTTCGATTATTAATTAACTTTTCGTAGGGTCACTCGAGTATTTTTAAGTTTCTATTCTCTTCGTATCTAGTTCTAACAAATAAACAATTGATTTGAACGTGTGGGAGATGTTCTCGGACCCAAGTCCGACACTTTGAAAAATAATTCTCGGCAACTATGAGCCACCAACTTATTGCCTGAAATTCCGCCGCCAAAAGGTGGCTCGTGCTTGGCGAAAGTTGTTTATTATAAATTGTTGAAATGAGAAATAAAATAAACATATTAGAAACAATTTAAAAAAAATACATATTTAACGCCACGAGGCGACTTTTTTGATTACTTTCGGTGGAAGTCATGAGTCAGAGAGATAATTCAGATCTTAAGTTCTTGTTGCAATCCCGCGATATTGTATCAGACTGATCGTGTCAATGAAAGCCGAAGTAAACATGCGTCAAGCATGGAACGAAGAAGAGTTGCGCTCTGGCGCAAGCGTTTGCGTTCCCGCCTCTCTCTCTCTCTCTCGCGCGCGCGTTATCTTACGCCGCTGCCGTCGCCGCGGTGCGCGCCTATCAGTATTGCGAGATCCGCGGTCACGTTTACGTCGGTGCTGAAAATATCTGTGAGCTCAAACTCATATCTCTCTGTGTCGAAAAAAAAAAAATAATAAAAAACGTTCTGCGTTTATCGAATTCTGAGCGCGGATAAAAAACGCGCGAGAGATTATTCGAAAGAAGAAGACGCGAATTTTCGAAAATTTTTGAGGCCTCAGAATGCGACGAACATTCTGAGGCCTCGGCGATATTTTCTCCGCGACCCTTCGTCGCTGGAATTTCACAACACAAGGACGGGATACAATAAATAGCTTCAAGGTAAAACCAAACGGTCGGGCGCGTTTCCGCTTTGCCGCGAGTCCGCGTTGCGCGCACGAAGAGGAGAAACATTTCGGAGAGAGAATTTTTCCGAAGGAACTCGCCGCACGCGTAGAGAGAGAGAGTCAAAAGTTACAACAAATAAACACACACACCGCGTTGTTTGTTTTTTTTCCGATGACCTGCCGCGAACACGTGAGACGGTGCGATGAAGTGAGAAGAAGTGATAATGGAATTAAATGTCTCTCTATTTCTCTCTGTCTGCAAATAATATCTCGAACGATCGGAAATGAAATATAACGGATACTGCGGTTCACGAGGTCTATTTTGTTGACGCTCTATCGCATACAAAAAAGAAACGTGCATGTGCGTTCACGCGATAGCCACAAAAGGAAACCGGATGTTCGCGTAGCCGACGTTCTTCCGCGCGTGTGTGCGCTCCGATCAAATACCACAATATGATAAAAAACTAACAATAATAGCGATAACGTTAACAACGATAACAACGATCCGCGCAATAATTTATAAAATATTTATTATTTTGAAAGATCGCAAACGCGGCATTTTCCACGCGCGGTGGAGAGAGAGAAAAAATGATTTCGCGCGATTACGTTCCGTCGTATGTATATTAATGTCGTCGTTATTTTGCAACGCAAATTGCACGCACATTGCGCGATTGCACAAACGGATTCTCATGTCGCACGCGCGACAATAATCGACTTCGCTCTTGCGCGTGAAAATTCACAAATACATCGAGTTCGATATTTTTGCCGGACACGCGTGATTGTGTTGCTCCTCGTCGCGATCTCTCGTCTCGCGAGAAGAGATTACAATTTTTTCCTGAGCTAAGAAATTAATGAAAAATTTTGCGGCTGAGCAGATCGTCGATTATTAAATCCCAATTGTTTTTAAGCAAAGAGAAAGTCAAGAAAAGACGAGAGAAAAAATCAACTTTCTATTTTATAATTAGCTAGACTATTAAAAGTGTCTAAATGAGTTCTTTAACGAACAGCGTTGTGGAAGATTGTGTAACGTTTGTTTTTTGCGCGCTAACAGCCGCCTATCAGCGCGGAAGAATTAATTAACTCGTTTAAGAATTTTTATTAGTTTCTTCTAATAAAATTAGCGTCGAGTGATCCCGAAGTAAATTAACTTAACGCGCCCATTTCCAGATTAACGAGAGTTTTAAAACTTGTGACTAATTTGAAGAATTAATTAATTACCTTGTTTGCGAATTTTTATTAATTGTAAGATTGAATGATATCGAAGTGAATTAATTCAATGCGCCTGTCAGATCGACGATCTTAAAGATAAATTTAAACATTTGACCATCAACCAACCGCCGTAGAAATGTAAGATTTCCTGTTAAATTATTGAAACGTGTGTCGCAAACGGAAGCAAAAATATGCAGGTCGCGTATAAAAAATTGATGGATAAGCGCATCGATGCGACAGACACGTAACGTTCGGTATTTTTTTTTTTTTTGATGTGTGTCTACCGACAAAATAATTTAAACAACGTCAGATCAATCGCAGACGTGTGTAGAATGTTATGTGAAATTTTTTGTCTCGCGACGAGACGTGCAATCGTGCGCGATGTGTTTATTCGTCAATATGCATCACCTGTGCATTAGCATATATTAAGTCTGAATATGAAGGCGTTCCGAGCAACAGGTCGTCCGTAATGAGATAACGTACGCTTTAAAAGCGAAGAAAACGGATGATGCCGCGTGCGGCAGTTTCTTTAAGCGCGCGCGGTCGCAAATCAATCGGTTATTATCAAAAAATTTTCACGCGCGATCGCGCGAAATTTGTTCAACGTTCGTTTGTTTGTCCGATGAAATATTTGTAATCTACAATATTGACGTGTAAAAAAAAAAAAGAAACAAATTTCCGCGTATGAATGTTCACTTGGAGGTGAACGAACCCGAGAGTACTTGACAAAATTAGTTGAACTACATTCGGGCCGCATTCATGCCGCAAGTCTCGAAAACCTGCCGGTCTCGTGCCGCACATTTATTTATAGTACGTTTCGAATAAACCTGACAAGTGCGCCCGCCATTTCCTCTCAATTGTCTAGCGCAAATTCAGCGGAAATGAAATCGAACGCGTTTCTCTAGAAAAAAAAAAAAAAAAAAAACTTAAATTTACGCTCAAAACTACGCGTGAACTAATTGGTGCGTTTGACGTTTATTATTTTTTATCGTCGATATTGATTGTCTATGTAATTCCAATTTTTAATCAACAACAATTTGTGTGGGAAGAACAGTCCCTCGTTTGCGGACAAATTCTGTATTTACTTAATTATAAAAAATCATATATAATTAATAATATATATAATAATATAATTAATAAAGTTATATATTATATATAGAGTATATTATATAAATTAAAAACAATTTTTATATATTTTTATGTATTGTTATATTTTGGGAAGAACAGTTACTCGTATGCGGACAAATTCTATATATTTACTTAATTATAAAATAATATATAATTAATAATATATACAATATAATATAATTAATAAAAAGTTATATATTGCATACAGTATATTATATAAATTAAAAGCAATTTTTGTATATTTATTATATATATATTTGTTATATATTTGGTTTTTCTATATTAATTATATTATTTATTGGTTATTTATTAATTATATGATATACTACATTTAGCAACAAAAAATATATAAATTATTTATAATCTCATATATTTAACGCTGAGCTGCTCATGCGCGATTGTATTTTTAATCTCGCACGTAACCAGATATAAAAAAATATGAAATTTGTCCATGTATGTGTGAAGGACTTTCCCCGAGAAAACACACACACTATTGTTAGATAACATTGTTGTTTTCTGACACTTAGGTCAAACTACGTCTTTTTTTTTTTTTTTTTTTTATTATTTGCTCAGAAGATATCGAATCGAATGTGTTCGGAGTCATTTTGGAAATATTTGTGTTTTTTTGTCTTCAGGGTCTGAGCGGCGATTTGGGCGCCCGAGAAGTTCTCGTTGGCGAATTACGTGCCGCGGCCGAGCCTCTGCGGGAGAGCTGCGCCGCAGAGGTCCGCGAGAGGGTCGACGCGGCGGTAAACGAGGCCGTGCAAGCCTGGGAGGACACGAGGGCCGAATTGGACGCCCTTTGTACTAAATATCAGCACGCATGCAGACTCTGGCAGCAATACAGAGATTCCAGCGCCGCGGTGAAGGCCTGGGTGGACGTTCAGATGAACAGCATGGCAAATTTGCCACCGGAAGAAGCGGCCAAACAAGTCAAGGTAATGACGACGACGACGATCGTTCAAATCACACGCCAATGAAACGCAAATTCAATTCGCGAGGTTCGAACTCACATTTCACTTTCGCGCGCCGCTATCGGGATGGCGGAAGACACACGCGCTGAAAGACATGCCGCTAAGTGGCGAGCAAATAGATCTCTCGCGTCCTTCGCGAGGTGATTAGAAATTCACGTTACGCAAATGAGTGTTTTCGAACGAATGTTTTAAAACGAGAAAAAAGTGTTTTAATAAAAATCCTCATCTTTCTTCGTCTTTCCTCAGAATTCGAATTGTGACTCATCACGTGTTGCGTAAACAATACGAATGTGACAATTAGAGTCCTCAGAGCTCGGCGGCAATTACAATAAAACACGATAACTACAAGTACGTTTTACAAAAAAAATCGCAACAACGAATCGATCGAACGATGCGCTTTGCAAAATAAAAATAAAAAAAAAAATCCATTTCTTCATCGACAAATATAGACGTTACGTGACGCTCGAAGATGCGAAATTTTTATTATCAGGTTGACGCAACACGGATAATTGCGGATTTTTTATTATTCAACAAATAACAAAAAAACCGCACTTATTGTTGCATCAGTCTGTAATATTTATTTATTTCAAAACAATTATTGAAACATCAGTGCAACGTGTGTGCGAACAACTTGAGATAACAAACAGATATGGAATCAAAAATTAATTATAAAAAAAAAATTTAATTTATTTTATTTCACTAATTTGTTGTAAAAGAAAAACAACAAACGAACAAACAAAATGAAAGTAAACATTAATTATCAGATTATGAATTCGAACGCATTTCGAGATCGCGTTCCGCGCGCGGAATCGGAGCGAGGGAGTGTTTTTTTAATTTTTTTTTTTTTTATTTATTCCCCCTCCGCAAATGTATTATAAAACGAGTGTGGAAGAGATCGACACGTGCAACAGACGCGCTTTCATCCCTTGAAATGGGAAAAGCGCGTGATGTCATCAACCTCGAACACACGCGCGCGAACTGCCAGAGAGACTGTCAAGAGTTTCTTGTGTTAGACGCGCAAGAAACGAACGGGAGAGAAGAGACTCGACCACCACCACCACCACCACCATCATCATCATCGCCCTTCGCACACACGCTCGCTCGCTATAGGCGTGTCAGCTGGCAGGGGTGGGTTCGCGGAGAAAATACGGGGCAAGAGGGCGACGAACGGCACCGCGCATCGATCCTCGGGTGTCTACGTCAGTAGTCTGGTCCAGGGTGTTGCGACGTTCGCAGCATCCGCGTTCTCGTATCTCGAAAACTCCGTCCGTTCGTTCTTCTCTCGAAGTGAAATCTTGTCGCGAACGTTTTGTATCGCGATCGTTTCCGCTCGTCTCCTCGTCGAGAGAAGAAAATACGTCGGATCTTCGTTCGTTATCTCTAACGCGGCGTGAGTCATCTACGCGCGTCTGCCATGTGTTTGAGCGTCGGGAGACCTTGTGGTGTCGCACGTGTGCGTGATGACGATGTCGCGCGATGTACGATCTCTTGGACGAAAAATCTCTCGGCGAATGTCAAAAAGTGAGAAAAAAAACATGATCGACAATTCGGATTAAAAGACATGTGCACGCCGGAAGAAATAAAGGTAAAAAAAAAAAAAAAAAGAACGGACGAACGAGGAGAATGACGAGAAAAGTTTTGACTGTTCGCACGCGTGCCGCAGATTCCCGCCCCGATTATAACAACGAAAACGGAAATAACTTCGGCAAAGACGTCTGTTCGCCTCGTTCTGACGCGACGTTATATTTTACAACGTCCGCGCGCGTCTTCCTGTCGGTCTCTTCGCTATCTCGCGTGAGAACATTTTCGAAGCGGCTACGTGAACACAAACACTCGAATTAATTTATTGCGCGAGAAAATTATTGTCCCCCCCGATGGATCGTCGGAGTGTGAAAATTAATTCCTTCGCGCGGTTTTCGCCGCTTCGCAAAATTTTCTTTCCAAAAATGACAGATAAAAAGATCGTTTAGAGCGAAGAACGTTTCGATAGTGGGCAGTCACGACGAAATTAGTTCATTAATTAAAACAGTCGAAAATTTAAATTTGTGAAAAAAAATTGAAAATTAATTTTTTTTAGCACTGAGGAACATCGCGTTTTAACGAGACGTCAGCTATCAACAATTTCTTTCGTTAATTCGTTCATTAAGAAAAATTTAAATCAATGTTTAATTGCGTTCATTTTGAGATAGCGACATATAAATACATATGTTTAAAGAAAGCGACGATTGTACGGATCGGAAGAAGAACACGCTATCTGTTCTGCTGAGAGCCGTGTTTTTTTTTCTTTTTTTTTTACACAAAGACGGCACTTGCGTAAACGCGCTAAGGTCTTATATGCCTATCTCCGATAACACACGCGTGCGAACGTGAAGAAACTCCGTCTTGAGGACCGCCTCGTTCGGTCATCGATAATAAAAGAAGCCGCGACGAAAATAGATAACATTCTTCTTGGACGTGTGAAATTCTCGGACCGTCCGTTTCGGTCATCGATGAAAGTTGCCGCGGCGAGAATAGACAACATTCTCTCCGAGAATCTAATTTCGAGTTCGAAAAACGTTGATTTTATTTTAGCGCGAAAATTTTCAATAAAAGAGAGGAAACTGTTATCTCGAACTCGAATAACGTCGTGTGTTATGTAGGACGAAACCGAAGCGCGCTATGGCGAAACGGTCGAGTAATGGAGATTAAATCGATACGAGATTGCATCGCGCGAGAATGTGTTTTGCAACACATTTCGAACCTCTTCGAGTTTATTTAAAAATTATTAGAGGATTTCATAATTATCGTATACACACTTATCGATTCTTTCTCTGACCCCGCGCGAACGCGATGATTTCGCCCCGTTGTTTTTTTTTTATTTTGTTTATATCTCGACTGATCGAGGCGTCGTTTGTAAAACGACGATTTGTGCGTGAGAAGTTCGACAAGTTTCAAAATAATCACGCAGGAATTTGTTCGCCGAGCTTGCAAAGAATTTTAATAATTGAAAGTGGACATCTCTCGCCGGTGCAAAAACATTTGTCTTTGTTCTAAAATACAATTAATAATTTTTTATTATAAAATATGTGCAATCACCATAGACGTGACAATTTGTTACACCCAGTACCAATTTTTCTTTTTCAAAAAAAAAAAAAAAAACGAATCCCAAATGCCTTTGCACTTCCGACCACGTTCAGCGAATCGACTCCTCGAAGGACAATTAAATATTCAAGTGTTTTTATGAAAAAAAAAAAATATTAAACAAATAATCGCTCGTTAAATTTGATCTCAGGTTTGCGAAGAGACACTGGCGGAGCACAAGGAGAGACTGGCGGGACTGCGCGATCTGGTGGCGCAAATCGCATCGGACGTAGGTCTGGACGCCGGTGGACCGTTGCACTGTGAAGTCGAGGCGCTCGGTCAACGACTCGAGGATGTTCGAGAAACCTTGTCGACCCTCGCGGACACGGTAGACGCCCGTGTCCTCAACCAGGAACTCGCTCGCAGCGATCTGTGCCAAACGAAAAATTTCCTGGATTCGGTCCAACAGGTACGCCTCATCCTCCCTCTTCCCACCTGCTCCTCTCTATCTCCTCGGAGGAATTTCCACTGGGATGTGTCTTCCATTTTTGTTACAAAGCTACACTGATGGTCAAAGATCTTAGAAAATTTAAAATTATCTTCGCGAATGTTGTAACGAGCAAAAAAAAAACAAAATACATCTCTGATTTCCGCTCCGATCGGTCAGAGATTTTAGAGAAAATCGTCTTCGATGTGGTAGTAAATTTATTTACATCGCCTCGAAAGTGCGGCACATCCTGCGCGTCGTTTTATCCTGGCACGTGTGAAGGAAAAACAGATTCCAGGACCTTGAGGAGCGAAAGGGAATGGGGAGGGAATGAAATATTCTGTTTCTCGTATTTCTCGCAGTTTGAGAAACATTTTTCAAGGATCGATGTGCTGCACGTTTCGTCCCCGCGCGATTGCAACTTGGGAAGGTGATTGTTAAACGGCGTTAAGTCGCTTTTATTGTAGTCTGACGTCTAAAACGCGTTCTCTCTGTCTATCAGTTTCTTTGGTGCGGCGCACCATTGGTGCTTGGCACAACCTCGATCATCGTGTGCTTCGCACGCGCGCGTTTATACAATTTTAATCGCGGTAGTTTCCGAAACAATTCGTTATGTCAAGGCCGAAGGGCTTAACCCAGAGTGGGCAATTACATCAGTCACGAAATCCGCAACAGCTGAATGGCTGCAACACCCTATGTGTTTCGCAAACTACATACGTCGAAAAACTTTGAAACCTTCTGAGAAAACGGTGCCGCGACGGAATTTACGCGTCGCGACAGACACACACACACACACGGAGATAAAAGGCGATTTGAAATAATCCTTATTTGTTCAATAAGCGCACATCTGCGTCGCGTCGTTCTTTCTCGCTCACCTCCTCTTCTGTTTAGCAGAGAACAAAAAAAAAAAATTATTGCGTAGCGATCGCGTCGCAATTAATCGTCGGAGAAACGGAAGCTTCTGCGGAAGATTGCGACTGAGTCACTTCTGATTTGTATTCCATCTCGTAATCAGAGTCATTTCGCGTATAAATAAATATATAAATTAATATGTATTTAATCATCGGGTCGTTAACTATATAGAAACTTGATAAATAACATTTATGATACATATATATAATTTTATATATAATAATAATAAACTTTATATTTATATACGTGAATATAAATATTGTAAATACTTATATATAAATATTTATATATGTAAAGTTATATATTTATTTATTAACATAAGAACAGGAAAATTATCATGGCCCTTTGAAGCAAAAAACACTGATGATAATGTGTGTGTGATAGCAGCATTACTTTATTCAAGCACGTAATATATAAAACGTTTTCGGCCTTAGATTAGGCCTTTATCAATATATATATAATAATGTTGTTGTTGTTGTAAAGTAAAATAAACATTTTTTACTTTTATATTTCCAAATTGTAATCATGTGACTCGATTAAGTTTTTAATTCAAGAACAACATTATTATATATATATTGATAAAGGCCTAATCTAAGGCCGAAAACGTTTTATATATTACGTGCTTGAATAAAGTAATGCTGCTATCACACACACATTATCATCAGTGTTTTTTGTGCTTCAAAGGGCCATGATAATTTTCCTGTTCTTATGATAATTTTTTTGAAGCGTTTCTATACTCCTCTTCTTTTATTTATTAAGTTTTATACTTATACACGACCCGTATATTTAAATTTATTTAAATATATTTATTTGTATTTAAGATTAACGTTCCAATGACCGGACAAACACAATTGGCCGGATATTTCTTAAAGAAAAATAATTATAAAAATATATATAAAAAATATATATATATATATATATATATATATATATAAAAT